>NC_058409.1:57466938-57621708 GCF_002201575.2 Neomonachus schauinslandi | reverse complement strand
TGTAATAATCTACTTGTCAAAGCCCAGTAAACACAAATGACCACAAGTACAGCAGTTGGCAAAGCCTAAAAGACATCACTTGACAGCAAGAACAGATAACAGATAATGACACCTACGTGCTTGTGAGTATCCACCATAAACTGATGTGTGGACTAATCAGACCAAGAGAAATCTGCCAGTCAGAATTCAGTAATGCCCTGTTCACATGTGGGCTTCTTTCACAAGCACATAGAACTGTGCACAGCTTTATTTGCACTGGTTTGCACCAGAGCTAAAATAATTGACCTGATGCATTATAAACAACATAGACCAATATTAAAAATTCATTACCCATGGTCAGTGATAAATAATATTATATCCGTGGCAGAAATGTTCATGAGCTGGAAAGAATAAGGGTTGACAATCTGAGTCAGATTGTACAAAAAAAGATAAATGTTGGTATTCTTCAATGGCTCAGGCTACGTTAGCCTCGGGGCATGCCAACCCAGGCTGGTCCTGCAGTGATCTGCTGACAGGAGGAAGGAAGCCTGGATTTTAGTGCTTGCTCTGACACTCACCCAGTGTCTGGTTTTTTGCATGTAAACAAAACAAAATTCCTGCTCTCATGTTGCTTAAATTCTAGTAGAGGGGAAGACAGAGAAAAAACAAAGCAAACGTACAAATGTTTGGTAGCAGTAAGTGCTGTGAATAAAATAAAACACAATAAGTGGGATTGAGGGCAATGGTTTGAGTTGGGGTGCTATATTGTACAGGGTGGTCAAGGAAAACCTCTCAGTTAAAGAGACATTTGAGCAGAGACTGGGAAGGAGTGAGGGACTAAGCATGCAAATACCAGCAGAAAGAGCAGAGCAAACAACAATACTAACATTGCTCAGATGAGACTGCTTGGCAAACACACACAGCAAAGATGGGAGTATGATGAAGCAGGGCAAGGGGGAGAGAGAGAAAAACAAGAGGTGAGGCCAGAAGGGTAACTGGGAACCAGTTCACCGGGGCGTCAAGGCCATGGGAAGTATTTGGACTTCACTCTGAATGGGACAGTAAGCCATTGGACTGTCAGGCCTGCCATCTTCTAGTCACTCAGAGATGGGAGCTATTCAGACTAAGCTTGCTGGCCCATCTACCACCCTGCCCTACCCCAATCAGGAATTTGAATCTTAAAAAGTGCCATTGGATGGCTGAAAATCCACAGCACCCAGGACAGATAATCAGACTTTCTTGTTCCCTGGACTCCATATAGCACTCCCCTGGTTCTTGCCCAGTTCCTCAGTCCCCCATTTGTTCTGTGAGATTTTCAAAGTTCTAATAGATGCCATTTGCTATTTGTATATAGAGAATTGTTTCTTTGCTCACTATTAGAGATGGCTAGCTTATCACCAAGCTTGTTTCTCTTCTTTCTGGGCTTACAGATAGTCTATACTTCCCGGCCTCCTTTGAGTTAGGTGTGTCCAGATGGCAGCCAAGTGACAAGTTCTAGCCAATGGAAAGTGAACACTAGTAACATATGCGATTCCTAGGTCGGGATCATTAAAACCTCCCACATGTGACCCTCTCTACTTTTTCCCTGCAGAGTTTGAAGGACAGCAACCTTAAATGCCACATAATGAAAAGCGCAAAGCCACAACAAGTAAGATGCCTCAGGCCCTGAGTCACTACTTGGAGGAGACCTGCCCAACCAGAAAAACCTGCATCGGACTTTTAAGTAACTCAAGAGAGTAACTCAAGAGAAAGTTTTATTATGATACTTACAGCAGCTAGTGTTATCTTATCTAATACAAACCTAACTACATGTCTCAGTCATCCTGAAACACCTCACTCCGACATTAAATATCTGTACTACTTGGCATAGAAAACACTTCTTTTATTATATATATATATATATATATATATATATATATATATATATATAATGATACAAGTAAATGAAAACATTCTTGTAAAATATTAATCTAACATTGATAAACCTCCCTTAACTACTACAACTACTATTTCAGTCCCATAATCAGAGCTAACCCAGTTAATCGATAATATGTTGCAAATTAAAAAACAAAACCGAGCCTGGCAAAATAAATAACAGAAACTCTCTTTTCAGATTCTAACAAGTACTCATAATACGGAAAATAATGAGAATACTAAGAGGAGTAACACAGTGCCTGTCTTCCAGGAACATCAACCCTAGCATGTTGATATATCGACAGAGATCATTAAAATACAGCTGACACATGCGATAACAGAAAGAATGTGCAAAAAGCCTTCAGACATGGATGTACAGAGAAGGAAATTTTTTAACTTTGGAGTAGATTGGGGCAGGCTGTGTGAATATATGTGAAAGGAGGGGTCTGGAACATAATCATAGAATATAAAAGGTTGATACAAGGTTTTGTAAAATAAAGAGTTTCCCAGAAAGACCAGGTTAGGGATGGTTGTGGACAATTCAAGTAAAAGGAACAAGTACAAAAGCAGGGAGTTGTGAAACCATAGGGTCTGTCTGGGTGTGCAAAAGTCTAATTTTGAAAATGGAAAGACCCAGTGGCATATATGTTAGTATTATTTAGATGCTTCCAAATGCCACTGCAACCTCCAAGTAGATTGGAAAATACCCATCACTCAGGGCTTTAGACAGTCCTGATAATTAGTTAATGATGAGCTACATATATGCTTGAGATAACTTGGGTCGCTGAGTGCCTGAGACATGTGCTTGACCTTTCAACCAGGAGTAGATGAAGAAGTGATTCATTTGCAAGTACAAGATTTCAAAATAGTGACTATCTTTCTTCTTTCTGACTCCCACCCCTCCCCAACCAAAATATTATATGTGGGCCATAAGCAGAAACTTCTCCATTTACTTCAAGTAGGAAATGTCTACCCAGTAGTGGGTAAAGGTGTTACATGACCCATCAGGACTCTGGAATTATAGGAGCCATTTATCTCCCCAGAGTTAAAAAGAGTAGTTTGGGTTTCAGAGTGAGCAATCAATTTATAAATACTTGGGGGGGGAGGTGCCTGAATGGCTCAGTTGGTTGAGCCTCCAACTCTTGATTTTGGCTCGTGTGGTAATCTTGGGGTCATTGTGTTGACACCTGTGTGGGCACTGTGCTAGGCATGGAGCCTGCTTGAGATTTTCTCTTTCCTCTCCCTGTGCTCCCCACTCCCAGCTCGCGCACACACTCACTCTCTCTTACAAAAATAATAATAACAATAAATAAATAAATAAACAAATAAATGCATGCATACTTAGGAGATATTTATCTATTCAGGGCCTGGCCAAGAGTTGGGGGCCATGATTTAATTAAGTAAACTGTAGGCAAATGTCTGAATCCCCCAGAGAGAAGTATAAAAACTCATCCACCGAATTCTCCACTATTATAGAAAACTAAGGGCAGAAAGGTGCCAAGTCTAGAGAACCAAAATAAATGAACTATGGTGTGACAGGACAGGTTCATAGCTTAGTGACTACTTCAGACCAAAACATGGTCTTGGGAGTTCCTCAACAGGGGCACTATTGACATTTGGGGCTACATAAATTCTGTGTGCTAAGAATGTTTAATAGTATTCCCTGGCCTCTTTCCACCAGATGCTACCAGTACTTGGCCCCCCAAACCAAAAATGTCTTCAGAATTATACTAGTTGAGAACCAGTGGTGATAGACCCAAGAGTAAGGGGAAAAAACAATCAACCACAAGCAACATTAACCTTGGCTGAGCATGTAAATAGAAAACCATGAAGGATAAGAACAATTGTGTTCTGGGATTCCCAGCTGAGGACTTAAACACAGGCTTAGCTCTTTAGCACTGGAATTCTTCAACAGCTACTGAGTATTAGCGCAGAACAGAAACTGTGCCCCACCAGCCACTGCTGTCAAATTCCTGTGAAGGGTGAGGGGTGGTTACCAAGAGACAGAGTACTTCATCTGAAGAGAATGTGTCAGGCTGGGATCTTTTTTAAAATAAATCAGTGAGTCAGGATAGACTTCTCCCCTGCTGTTCCACTGACTTTTTTTTTTATACTACAATTAAAACTCCATAAAAGCATGGAGGATGAGGACTAATTGTTCCAAAAAGTAGGAAAAATTTGATCGGTTTTCCTCATTTCCTTAGTGACCCTCCAGTAATTTTTCTTAGGTTTGCAACAAAGAAAGAGCCCTTATGTTGTGGCCTTGAAAATAACAACACATTTAAAGATAAAACCCAGCTCCTCTATTAGCTCCCATTCTCTCCTACGAAATGAGGGTTTGTCCATATGCCTAGTAGAGTATATGGCAACATTTTTCTTTTCTCTGTCATTTTTTAAAGGAAAAAATAATAATAATAAAACACACCAAGACCTCACTCCAGCAGATGCTTCTGAGCTGAACGGGGATGGGTAAGAAACTTCCGGCCCTGAGGGTTCCAGAGAGAGCACCTTCCACCTGTACCAGCAGAGAGGCTGGGGGCATAGGTTGGATGAACCTTACAGAGACACCACGGGCCGTGCAATGAGACCACCGTCCACCTAGCTGATGGTCCCTTCATCAGGTCCAAACACCATTGCTAGAAAAAAACGTTTTACCTACAACATAATGCAAACAGTAAATGCAACATCATAAAAGGAAGTCTCTTAAATTCCAGAGAGAAAAAGAGACAAAGAGATTAAATAAAATTAATACACTAGGAGTAATTTGCCAGTAGCTTGTTCTAGTCTTTTTGTTTCTGACTGTAAAATCTCAAAACTGGGGCGCCTGGGTGGCTCAGTTGGTTGGGCGACTGCCTTCGGCTCAGGTCATGATCCTGGAGTCCCTGGATCGAGTCCCGCATCGGGCTCCTGCTCGGCAGGGAGCCTGCTTCTGCCTCTGACCCTCCCCCCTCTCATGTGCTCTCTCTCTCTCTCATTCTGTCTGTCTCAAATAAATAAATAAAATCTTTTAAAAAAAAAAAAAAAAAAAAAAATCTCAAAACTGGAAGTCAGCAAACACAAATTCAATAGTTTAATGTTGGGATAAATAGGATTAATGTAAAACTCTGTATCCCCCAGATCATTTTTATAAGACTTTAAAGTACTTAGATATCTTTAGCAGCTCAAAAATTAAGATGAATTTCCCATAACATTCTCTTATTCATCACCCACAAAGGAGAAAGACAGAAAAATCTAGCAAAAAAAATTTATATTTATGAAATCTAGTACAATGTTTTAAAAAGCATAATAAAGGCAACACTTGCTAATACTTTTCTCCCTATTCCTCATTTGAATTCAGGTGAAAAGTCAAAAAAAATTTTTAAGATTTATTTATTTATCTGAGAGGAAGAGAGAGAGAGTAAGGGGAGGCACAGAGTGAGAGGGAGCAGACTCTGCTGAGACATGGGGCTCAATCCCAGGACCCTGAGATCATGACCTGAGCTGAAATCAAGAGTCAAGATTTTGATGTTCTGTCTGTAAAAATAAGAATTTTTCCTAATTGCCAATTATAAATTTCACTGTGGGAAATGTGGGAAAACAGAAAAGCACAAAAAAAATTTCAATGACCAGTAATCCCAATACTCAAAGATGACTACTTTTAATATACTTGGTGTATTTCTTTCATTCTTAATCTATCCTGAGATGTTCTTTTTTAAAAAAAATTTTTTTTACACAAATGGTATGTTTTATAATGCGCTCTTTAAATTTAAAAATATATTCTGAATATTTCCCATGCTATTATTATGTTCCAACAGCTCTTTTCAATGTTTTTGGTCTCAAAACTACTTTATCCTCTTAAGAATTATTGAGGACCTCAAAAAGCTTTTGTTTATGTGGTTTGTATTTTTTATTTTTATAGTATTAGTAATTAAAACAAAAATTTTGAAGTTTATTAATTCATTTTAAAATAAAGTAATACTTACATGTCAACATCAGTAATATATTTTACAAAATCTAATTCTATTTTCCAAAACAAACAAACAAAAACATTTAGTGAGAAAAGTGACATTATTTTAGTTTTGCAAATACTTTTAATGTTTGGCTTAACAGAAGGCAGCTGAATTCTCTTATCTGCTTCTGCATTCAAAATGTAGATATGTTCTGTTAGCAGAAATATATGAAGAAGGGGCATGTGACTCTTAATCTCAGGGTCGTGAGTTCAAGCCCCGTGTTGGGCGTGGAGACTACTAAAAACAAACCAACAAACAGAAACCATATATGAAGAAAATCTAGCCTCATATAGGTAGTTGAAAAAGGCAGAAATGACTTTCAGATCATTGTGGGCATTTTTCCTTATAC
Organism: Neomonachus schauinslandi; assembly: GCF_002201575.2. Classification (NCBI taxonomy): domain Eukaryota; kingdom Metazoa; phylum Chordata; class Mammalia; order Carnivora; family Phocidae; genus Neomonachus; species Neomonachus schauinslandi. Next base: position 57,615,477 of record NC_058409.1, on the reverse strand, counting down.
CACACCAAACTTGACAAGTTTTAAAGATTAGTTGCAATGTGGAATCTAAAAAAAAAATAATAATAATAATACAATGGATTTTTCCTACTCTACACTCTCATGAGTGAAAGTGGCAAATACAGATGTGCTAGTATTACAATGGAAATACTTTTAAAGATTTTTTTTTTAATTTATGTATTTATTTGACAGAGAGAGACACAGCGAGAGAGTGAACACAAGCAGCGGGAGTGGGAAAGGGAGAAGCAGGCTTCCCGCTGAGCAGGGAGCCCGATGTGGGGCTCGATCCCAGGACCCTGAGATCATGACCTGAGCCAAAGGCAGATGCTTAACGACCGAGCCACCCAGGCACCCCTACAATGGAAATAGTTTTGATCTTGAGGACACCCTGAGAGGAGATCAAACTTTAAGAGCTACTACTGGTCTACCATTTCATAGTTAATATTTAACACTGCATTCTATCACAGTCTAGAACACTACCCCATACCCTATTGTCAACATTTACACTATCTCTAAGTTTTTGCTATTATAAAAAAAATGCTATGACAAACACCCTCATATGTACCTCTTTCTGCACATTTATTTTCTTAGAATAACACCTTAGGAACTTGAGGGTCGAACAAACTTATTTTTTCAGGATTTTTATGCATGTTGCCAATTTCCCCTCCAGGAAGGTTTATCAGTTTGCATTCCTTTCAGTAGCCTGTACAAGAGCCTTTCATCCTGACCCACACTTTTATCAACACTGGGTACCGTGGGAGCCCTGTCTTGAGAGAAGTTTTTAGAAAACCAGATGTGACTGGGCTAGTTGTTAGTGAGCTCACTCTTTCAGACAAAATACATTATTTGAGATTTACTGGAATTCTCTGCTCACTGAGTACTTCTCTGATAATTCTACCACAGTGTTTATTTACTGCTATTTTGCATTATTACAATTAGTATTTACCATGGGTCTTTTACTTGACATTAAGTTTCTTCAGACAGAAACCATGTCTCATTACCTTAGTATATGCCACAGTGCTGAGCCCATGGGATAGGAAGAGATGGGGTAATGGTGGAAATAACATTTTTTACCTCAGAGAGATCTGTGTTTAAATCCTGGCTTCACCCCTTAACTAGCTGTGTGAGCTTGGGCATACTACTCCCCCTTCCTTTCCTGAGCTTGAAGTTCATCTTCAGTTAACAGGGAGACTAATATGTACTTTCTAAGGCAGCTGTGTTGCAATGATATGTGTAAAATACTTCGTACAACACTTGGCGAATAACAAACATTCCATATGTTTGTTCTCTGCCTTTTCCTTTCCAATGTTAAATTCACCTTGTAAAGGCCAGACTTTGAGGATCTACAAATCCACTTTGATTTACTCTGAACACCGTCACTAAGACAGAAGGCATCTCTCTAACAGTGATTACCTCTGGAAAGTGTAACTAAGCAAAAGCGGTGAGTTTTCTGGTTATTCTTCCCTGTATCGCTCAATCGTTACTCATTCTCTCAGTCAACATCTATGCGTGTGTGCTGTGTGTTCCGAAGACAAATTACACACAGTCCCTAAACAACAGAAAGAATGAAATCCTTTTTAAGTGCCAGAATGCCACAATCATGTTGAAACCTGAATTCAGAGAAAAGCCGTTCACCAAACTGCGCCGAGAGAGCTTCCTAACTGTACATCCCAGGGGCTGGAGGTACATCATCCCTGACCCTATTGTGGCTCAAAGCTCACAATTATTGCAGTGGGGCTTTAGGACTAGTGTAGCTTAATGGGACCCTGAGATGTATTCAAATACATTTCTAACAAGAAACCTTTGACATTTTCTGACCACCCGACTGAGGAAATGAGAGGAAGACAGTAGTGAGCGAGGTACAGAGCAGACTGACGTTCACTCCCAGTTTTAACTCAAAAGTAAAACAAAGCACCAAACAAGGAGAATTACTTGTGCATCTGAGAGTACACCCCAATTAAGGTGCAGGTGAGCAGGGGTCACTGGGGAGCAGCACTGCTAGCCGGCAGCACGGGCCCAAAAAACTGCTTAGGTCAGGGGGTCCTGACAGATCATACTGAGAGGAAGGGAGGGGACCTGACACCCATTCACACTCTCCTCTGCTCCAGGAGCACGTGAGACCCTGGTGCGTTCCTACTTTCATTTACGCCCACACACACCCACCTCTTTCAGAGTCTGAGGTTCAAAGAGGTCATGCAGCTCTCACCAGTATATCCCGGACACCTTCGAGTGCTAAGGCTTTAACAGCTCCGGGAGAGATTCAAAGAAAGTCTGGGACTCTTGATTCTTGAAGTCAAACTGAGAATGATCGTGAGAATGATCACTACTTTTTGCTACCAGCACCCGGATGGTATCTGCTCAAGTTGGTGTTAGGTCATTATAAAGCTCTCTTAACTCTATATTCGATAGAGTTGAAAATATTTGCAATAGGGAGGCATGTGGATGGGAAGGATGAATTCCTCCTGGTCTGAAGCAGGCTTTTAAAAATTTGCTGGTAGTAAGTTGTGGTGATGAAGGTGGAATGGCAGCTTGGGTTTCAATATTGTAACTGTTATGTCCAAAAGATTCCTTATTGGGGGAGAAAAGTATTTCGGGAAATGTGGGGCATGACTCCACCTTAAGGGGGTTCTTTTGGCTAGCCCTGAAGGAAGGGCACATGTGTAGCCAAGGCCTGTAGGAGAAAAATACATCTAACAGAAATGTTAAGGAGAGCGGTGCCTGGGTGGCTCGGTCGTTCAGCATCTGCCTTCAGCTCAGGTCATGATCCCAGGTCCTGGGATCGAGCCCCACATCGGGCTCCCTGCTCAGCGGGGAGTCTCCTTCCCCCTCTGTCTCCCTCCCCCTGCTTGTGCTCTCTCTCTCAAATGAATAAATAAAATCTTAAAAAAAAAAAAAAAAAGAAATGTTAAGGAGAGATTAAAAGCACTCTTGGTGCTAAGAACAAAATGTGGAAGGGCAGATGTATCTAGGCCTCAGAGGGAAGAGGAAACAGGAAAACCATGAGGAATCTTGTCTCTCTGTCTCTCTCTCCTTTAGCATAGCTTCCTCAGTTTCTCTTGCACGTGGCTCAATAGGGCTGCCACCAACCAGCACCTTCAGTCCCAGAGTCTATACAACTGCTTGGAGTTCTGTTTTTCTTTGTAACAAACAATTATTTCCCAGGGAAATTAAGAGAAACCAAAAACAAAAACAGAATCGTGGCTTTCTGGAAAGGTATTTTATTGCTTCTCCCTCTCTCAACCTCTATATTCCAAAGAACAAAGAGAAAGGAGTGGGAAAAACATTACAACCTCACCTCTAGCGGATGGCATGAGCTGTCTTGATGAAGGACGGAGGCCTTCCTGAATGACAGGATAGATTCAAATGGCTTTCACTCTCTTAGCCCTGTATAGACAGTAAGGTGTGCTCACAGAATTCTGGGACAGAGGCATTCCTTGTATGTGCTCTATTTTGGGTGGACTGTTTTACGGTTTTAGAAGCTCACTTGAGTGACCCTACATTCAGAGTCCTACCCTGCCCATCTATATAGGATCTCCTCTCCATCCATCTTCTATATTCTAGACTACCTGCCTTGACAGATAGCCTTTATTTAGCTTTAAATAGCATTTATTTTTCCCCGGGTACTAACTCAGACACCAAGTTACACTCAGCAATTTTAGCTAATGTTCTTTTTGGACAGTTTGCAGAAGTAAATTTAGAATTTTTTTTTTTAAAGATTTTATTTATTTATTTGACAGAGAGAGAGAGACACAGCAAGAGAGAGAACACAAGCAAGGGGAGTGGGAGAGGGAGAAGCAGGCTCCCCGCAGAGCAGGAAACCCAATGCGAGGCTCGATCCCAGGACCCTGGGATCATGACCTGAGCCGAAGGCAGACGCTTAACGACTGAGCCACCCAGGCCTGCGCCCCTAGAATTTTTTTGACTAATAGAAAAATTAACAATTTTTTTAAAAAACAGAAAAACCAGTATTCTATCCAAAATATTATTTTTTTAAAGATTTTATTTATTTATTTGAGAGAGAGTGAGAGCAAAAGAGATCACAGAGGCAGAGGGAGAGGGAGAAGCCGATTTCCCGCTGAGCAGAGAGCCCAACGCGGGGCTCAATCCCAGGACCCTGAGATCATGACCTGAGCCAAAGGCAAACATTTAACTGACTATGCCACCCAGGCGCCCCCAAAATATTATTGAAAAGATCAAAATAAAGTGGAATAGATCTCCAAAAAGTTGAGACCTGTCCCCCAAACCTTTTGTTTCTAAAACTAGCTAAATAGAATGTGTGTCTCCATTTCTGAGTTACCAGAAAAGACAATCTGCTACTACTTGAGTCTCATTTCACCCCCTGACCAGGATCGTAGTAGCCCACCTTGTGAGTTGGAGCATAAATATCCAAAGGAGGATTGACCTAGGTATATTGGACTAAAAGAATTAAAAAGCAATTAACTTTCTAATAATGGCAAATATATAGTTAAGAGATTTCCATACAGCTTTGAAACCTCAACGTAGATACCAAGATGTGCAAGACAGGTCACGTTGAAGCCTAAATTAAAGACTTGTTTGTTTTTATCATAAAATGGAAAGTCAAAGCTAGAATAAACAGTGATAGTTAAATTCAGGTGATATTTCATGGGAAAAGGTACACTTTTTTCATGTGCTCATTGGACAATTGTCTATCTTCTTTGGAGTACTGTCTATTCGGATCCTTTGCCCATTTTAAAATTGGGTTATTTGTCTTTTTATGATTGAGTTCTATAGTCCACCAGACCAGTTTTGAGGCATGGTTCTAATGGTTGTTCCTGGCTACCTAATCCCTCTTTTCCACACTTCTCATGATTCTCTACCTACCAGGATACTGTGAATACAGTCTCTACCTACCAGGATACTGTGAATACAGTTTTGTGCTTAAATTGGTCACAGTTAGCTTCTATTACAACTCAAAACCTGACGGACATAGACTGGAACCCAAGGCAGCTCCCCTCACCTAGAGAAAATCACTAACATAAGACTTCACTGGCAAATGGAAAGCTGTTCAGAGGCAATGTTGTTACTAAAGCCTGGGTTTCTGAATTTATGATTCTCAACTCTTAAGCGATGCAAACTCAGTCCAGGGGAACTTGTGGGATTGACAAGTGGAAATCTTGCAGTTTGAGCAGCAGGTAAGAACTGGAACAGAGAGAAATGGAAAGAAAACTCTAAGAAATTGTTGCCATTTCTTGCCATTCTACTCTAAGATTAAGTAGGCCATTGATTGTTGGAAGTTATTCAGATGCTAAGGCCCCAATTTTCTGCTGCTGGCAGTCCTCTCTCCGCCTTGGTCCACAGAGGCTGAGTGACCCTGCATTTCCTGTCAACCTGGGTTGATATCCAGGGATTTTCTTCCAAAGGGTCGAGTATGTAAATGGAGTAGGAGTCCTAATTCTGTTTGCAGATTTAACTACATATTTTGTTATCAGGCAATTTCAGTTCATATATCAACACTGCCAACTTTGTGTATGCTTTCTCCCCACCCCTCCCTTTTGTATCCTGGACTCTCTGAGTCAGGGAAATAAGAATATCCCTCCCTCCCAGAATTATGAGTGATCTGAGGCCAAGGGCTTGGAGAAAGTTGTTTTCTGCAATGTCTGAGGTAGTATCCTTTGCTCACTCCTCTGAGCAGGACCACAACCGTAGCTCCAATGGGCCTCTGGAGCCCTCTCACTCCTAAGCACCCACTTTCCCTTTTCTGATGCCCCCTTCTCCCAGGAGAGTGTCTTAGGTCCTGTATTTGAAGGGAATTGTTCAAAAGGGAAGCCAATCTAAATCAGATGCTGACAGGCTTAAACTTTTAACCCTCTCAGAGGTGTTAGCACTTCTGTCCTTAATTTCTCTCTATTTGGGCTGGCCTTTTGCCAAATTCAAAGACCACTTGTGAGCTCTCATTCTCTGTGCCCTTGTCTTGGCACCCAGGAACAAAATGATTTGAGACTGGTATGGTATGAGCAGTGCTGATCTGAGAAAGGGAAACCTGAGGCCCTGGGATGAAATGTTTCGTGGTGAGCTCCAACCAGTTGTTCATTCGACAACCATTTCTTAAGTACCTACTGTGTGCCAGACTGTGCCCTAGCTCCTGGAGACACAGCAGAGAAGCAAAACAAGGCCCCTGCCCTCATGGAGCTTTCCCTCTAGTGGTGGCAAAAAACAATGAATAAACAAACCAAAAAAAACCACCATTTCAGATAGTGATGGTGCCATGAAGAGCAATCTGAAATCGTGAATAATGTGATAGTGAAAGATAAGAAGAGAGCCTGATGGGCAGAGTGGCTGAGGAAAGTCTCTTGTCATCCGTACTGATACTGAAGAGTAGATTTGGGGAAGAAGCACCAGCGAGAGAAGACAAAGACATGAATGCAGGAACAGGCTGAGCATGTTGGAGGTTCTGAAAGAAGCCAGCAGGGGTGGAATGTAGTGAACGTCGCAGAAGGGTGTGAGAGGACCTGTGAGAGGTAAGCAGGTCAGGTAGGGCCTTGAAATCTATGCAACACTTAACACACAGAGGTTAAGTGTCTTGCACCAAGTCACACAGCAAGTAAGTGCAGAGCCAGGATGATAAACCAGCTCTTTTCAATCCTATCAGGTGTTTTTGCGTTATAACCTGGTTTATGCCCCAAATAGTGCTGGATGAAGAGGGGATTTATTGAAGCCCATCTTGGAGATCCAAAAACTCTAAGAGGAGACAAAGACCACAACTGTCTCACTTTTCTCCTTATTTTCTCTTGAAAACAAACAAACACTAAATAGGAAAACTTCCAAGTGTACTGTGCTAAATCCAAAAATTCTTTTAAACGAAGGATCTGAATTTTATAGATACTATAGTAAATACCTATTGAACATTTATCATATGATCCCGTAGAGCATGTAGAGAAGTTATTTTGGTATTTCTATGTTTGACCTTATGAAAAATCAATCACTCGAGATTGCCTAATGTCTATTTTTAAACACAAGATTTACTCTCCCTATTACACACTAGGAAACTTAATATACTAAGGTGCTGGTCAGGATTAGCTACTATGTAGATTTTCTGGATCTTTTATGTTTTGCTTTTAAAATTAGAAGCAAATTGAAATAATTATATGTGATACAATACATTAATAAAAGAAAGAAAAAGAACCATATGATCCTCTCAATAGATGCAGAAAAAGCATCTGACAAAGTGCAGCATCCCTTCTTAATCAAAACTCTTCAGAGTATAGGGATAGAGGGTACATACCTCAATACCATAAAAGCCATCTATGAAAAACCTACAGCGAATATCATTCTCAATGGGGAAAAACTGAGAGCTTTCCCCCTAAGGTCAGGAACATGGCAGGGATGTCCACTATCACCACTGTTATTCAACATAGTATTAGAAGTCCAAGCCAAGCAATCAGACAACAAAAAGAAATAAAAGGCAACCGAATCGGCAAAGAAGAAGTCAAACTCTCACTCTTTGCAGATGATATGATACTTTATGTGGAAAACCCAAAAGACTCCACCCCAAAACAGCTAGAACTGATACAGGAATTCAGTAAAGTGGCAAGATATAAAATCAATGCACAGAAATCAGTGGCATTTCTATACACCAACAACAAGACAGAAGAAAGAAAATTAAGGAGTCGATCCCATTTACAATTGGACCCAAAACCACAAGATACCTAGGAATAAATCTAACCAAAGAGGCAAAGAATCTGTACTCAGAAAACTATAAAATACTCATGAAAGAAATTGAGGAAGACACAAAGAAATGGAAAAACGTTCCATGCTCATGGATTGGAAGAACAAATATTGTGAAGATGTCAATGTTACCTAGAGCAATCTACACATTCAATGCAATTCCTATCAAAATACCATCAACTTTTTTCAAAGAAATGGAACAAATAATCCTAAAATTTGTATGGAACCAGAAAAGACCCCGAATACCCAGAGGAATGTTGAAAAAGAAAAGCAAAGCTGGTGCCATCACAATTCCAGACTTCAAGCTCTATTACAAAGCTATGATCATCAAGACAGTTTGGGACTGGCACAAAAACAGACACATAGATCAATGGAACAGAATAGAGAGCCCAGAAATGGACCCTCAACTCTATGGTCAACTAATCTTCAACAAAGCAGGAAAGAATGTCCAGTGGAAAAAAGACAGTCTTTTCAACAAATGGTAGGAAAATTGGACAGCCACATGCAGAAGAATGAAACTGGACCATTTCCTTACACCCCACACAAAAATAGACTCAAAATGGTTGAAAGACCTAAATGTGAGACAGGAGTCCATCAAAATCCTAAAGGAGAACACAGGCAGCAACCTCTTTGACCTCAGCCGCAGCAACTTCTTCCTGGAAACATCACGGAAGGCAAGGGAAGCAAGGGCAAAAATGAACTATTGGGCCTTCATCAAGATAAAAAGCTGTGCAGAGCAAAAGAAACAGTCAACAAAACCAAAAGACAACCGACAGAATGGGAGAAGATATTTGCAAATGACATATCACATAAAGGGCTAGTATCCAAAATCTATAAAGAACTTATTAAACTCTACACCCAAAGAACAAATGATCCAATCAAGAAATGCGCTGAAGACATGAACAGACATTTTTCCAAAGAAAACATCCAAATGGCCAACAGACACATGAAAAAGTGCTCAACATCACTCGGCATCAGGGAAATCCAAATCAAAACCTCAATGAGATACCACCTCACACCAGTCTGAATGGCTAAAATTAACAAGTCAGGAAACAACAGATGTTGGTGAGGTTGCAGAGAAAGGGGAACCCTCCTACACTGTTGGTGGGAATGCAAGCTGGTGCAGCCACTCTGGAAAACAGTATGGAAGTTCCTCAAAAAGTTGAAAATAGAGCTACCATATGACCCAGCAATTGCACTACTGGGTATTTACCCCAAAGATACAAATGTAAGGATCCGAAGGGGTACATGCACCCTGATGTTTATAGCAGCAATGTCCACAATAGCCAAACTATGGAAAGAACCAAGATGTCCATCGACAGATGAATGGATAAAGAAGATGTGGTATATATACAATGGAATATTATGCAGCCATCAAAAGGAATGAAATCTTGCCATTGACAATGATGTGGATGGAACTGGAGGGTATTATGCTGAGCGAAATAAGTCAATCAGAGAAAGACATGTATCATATGACCTCACTGATATGAGGAATTCTTAATCTCAGGAAACAAACTGAGGGTTGCTGGAGTGGTGGGGGCTGGGAGGGATGGGGTGGCTGGGTGATAGACATTGGGGAGGGTATGTGCTATGGTGAGCACTGTGAATTGTGTAAGACTGTTGAATCACAGACCTGTACCTCTGAAACAAATAATACATTATATGTTTTTAAAAAAAAAAAGAAGAAGAAGAAGATAGCAGGAAGAGAAGAATGAAGGGGGGGAAATCAGAGGGGGAGACGAACCATGACAGACTATGGACTCTGAGAAACAAACTGAGGGTTCTAGAGGGGAGGGGGGTGGGGGGAGGGGCTAGCCTGGTGAAGGGTACTAAAGAGGGCACGTCTGCATGGAGCACTGTGTGTTATACGCAAACAATGAATCATGGAACACTACATCAAAAACTAATGATGTAATGTATGGTGATTAACATAACATAATAAAAAAAATCTAAGATTCTAAAGGATTAAAAAGAATAAAATAAAAGTAATTTTACACTCAAGTAAAAAAGAAAGAAATTGGCTAATAAAGACCAGATGTGTGTATACTGTGTATACATATGCAAGAACTTGAGGTGAGCCCAGAATTCATGAGTGTTCCAGCAGTCTGCCATTAGACTAGGGTTAGAATCCTAGTGCACTTTCCAGCTGCCTGACATTAGATAAATTACTCAGTACAGCTAAGCCTCCATTTTCTCTCTCATAAAACAGAGATGAAAACAATGCCTATATCATAGAGTTATTGTGAAAATAACTCAAAATAACAAGTGACAGTGCAAGGAATAGACTCGCTATTCCTTGAGTAAATAATGGTTGGCCTTCTTCCCTGGGTCTCTGTTCACTCATCAGAAACATAAGTCAGGGAAATGATGCTAAGGCCCCTTCCAGGATAAGTGCCATCAGCAGCCAGGCTTTCCTGCCAGACTTGGACCTAGGACAGTGACACCTTTTTCTGCAGACAGAGAAGGGCTAGCCAGATGGACCCAGAGACTGACACACAACTCACAGGGAAATGAGCAAGGAAACTTAAGGGACTGAGACTTGATGGGCCAGGGTCCTGGTAGACCCCCACCTCAGTTCCCCAGGCCCAATTCATTTCACCAATGCATTCACTTCAACTAATTGCATGTGAAATTATTTTTTTACTGTCTGCCCTCTCCAGAAACTGAACTCTAAAGATTAGGAATTCTGTTTTGTTCACTCACTCTATGTAGGTCCCCAATAAATATTTGCTAAATGAGCCTTTTTTTTTATAGTAGGTACATTTCTAAAATTGAAGGTGTCATGAGCTTAGCTAAGCTACTCCGAGGTATTGCTCCCTCGGCATCCATTTTGTTTGGCTAAGTGACCTGCAGGAGCCTTAACCTGACACCAGCCTCCCTCATGCTAGCACATGCCCTGGGTAACCGTCTGAAGAGTCACATGCCACTGAAGTTCCTGATATGACTTCCCCAACAGTTCTTGTGATCAACAATCTCCCCCATCTTCAATGCCTCCCTGCTCTGTGCCCCTTAGATAAGACCCCCATGGAGGTTACCAAAACCCCACTCATTTTAGTTTGAATTGACTGATCCAGTCTCAGCCCAGGAAGCCCCAAAGTCCTCCACTCATGGACCCTAATAAAGGCATATGTCCCAGGTCTTGACTTTCTCTCTGCACTCTGCCTTGACTTCCCCATGTGGCCCCCTGAGCTATGCTGTGTACTTCCTCCAGGACTTGTGAGTAATAAACTTGTCTACTGCGATTTCTCTTGTGGTCTTTTGTCAAACTATGGCTCACCATCTGGCACCCTATGCTCCACTTAACAAATGTTAATTTAACAAAGTCATAACAGGAGGAAATTAATCTTATTTACAAATCAACAATTTTAAGTGCCCTACTGAAATCAGACATTAAGAGGAATTTGTGGTGAACGTAAATTTGTTTAGCATGCGAATTTTTTTTTTAAAAGAGAAGCATCATCAAACTAAGAAAACATCAGTGGCTCCATAAGAAGGTTTGGAGCATTCAATTTGGTAGACAACAGTAGCATCAATTAATCTTCCCACATATCATGGACTTTATCAGATTAGGATGTGGAATTTTGGAACTGAATACACTTCAGTTGCCTTAATAGAGGACTTTTCTCTGGACAAAAAGCAAAGCCTATTCTTATCCTCCCATCTATGATCTGGCTCAAGGGCCAGTCTAAGGGAGGCTTTCCAACAAGTCACAGAAGTTGGGAATGATGACCGCAGACATCCTAATTGAACAATCCCTCAGTACTTATCACTGTCCCCTCCAAGCTACTGTGTTTCCAGAGTCACTGAACATTGTCAATTCCTGGTCAATGAATGTACCAAAATTCTCCCTAATCTAACAGGTTCAACCTCCCAACTAAATTTGCTTCTCACAGGAGTCTGGATGATTTGACAATTCACTTGTTTATTCATTCGTTCAGTTATTCATGCCATTCACTTATTCATTCAACAAATATTCTCAGGCTTAGAAATCCTGAGTGCTTCTAGAGGAGAAAAAGAAAGCTTAGACAGAGCAGCAATTAACAGCACAAGAGTTGGAACTAGGACCTAAAGGAATATCTAACCACATATTGTGCCTGAAATATCTTTCTGCCCAGCTGCTGTATTACCTCTGCAAAACCTTTCTAAATCTAATTTTAAGAAGAATGTATGTCTTGGGACACCTGGATGGCTCAGCCAGTTAAGTATCTGCCTTCAGCTCAGGTCATGATCCCGGGGTCTTGGGACTGAGCCCCGCACCAGGCTCCCTGCTCAGCGGAGAGTCAGCTTCTCCGTCTCCCTCTGCCCCTCCCCTGGCTTGTGCTCTCTCTCTCTCAAATGAATAAAATCTTAAAAAAAAAAAAAAAAAAAAAAGAATATGTCTTTTCTCTATTCCTTTGTTAATATCCTTAGTGTAATGCTTATGACATTATGTTGAAGCTAACTGCTTCCCCGTGCCAGACTGAGCTCCTTGAGAGAAGCAACTGTGCCACCCAATCACCTTCATGCTCCTGGTGCCTAGCACAGGGCCTGGCATATACAACTTTAGGAGCAGGTCTATGGATTCCAGTGAAGCTAATGGATGTCTAGGTATTATCAGGCCTGCATCATCTAATATGGTACCCACTAGCCACATGTGGCTATTGAGTACTTGAAACATAGCTGTGAGGGAGGAATCGAGATGCACTGAAAAGTGAAATACACACCAAATTTCAAAGACTTCGCATAAAAATATATAAAATACCCCATTAATAATTTTTATATTGATTACATGTTGAAACGATAATACTTTGGATATGGGGTTAAATTAAATTATTTAAATTAATTTCACCTGCTTCTTTTTACATCTTTTAATGTGGCTATTAGAAAATTTTAAATTACATATGTGGCTCACATTATATTTCTACTGGATAATGCTGGCCTAAGCCAAAGATTACTCTTTCAGGTACAAGCCACGTCCAGTCTCTTAAACCTGGCTTTCTAAGTTTTCTTGGTAGGAAGAGGAATTTGGCTATATTGTCTGAATTGAGTCAAGGTTTTCATTAAGCCTAGGTTCAGAATATCCAAGAAATATAAGACACATTTTTTTTATATTTGCAAAATTCTATAGTCAATATGTTCCACACATTAATAGGTTTGCTGTTAAAAAAAAAAAAAAAATCCAACTCTTGCTGTATTCTCTACATTGAGTCAAAGTCTAACCAAGGGCATGTAATACCCATGCAGCCAACATTTAAATAGCTCTTCAGTTTCTGGCTCCAAGCGCCTGTTGTGATCTCTCTCCTCCCTCAGTCTCTGGCATCCTGAGCAGTCACCCCTCCCATTTCAGCTCTTTCCACTGACCTCAAAAGAGGGCTGGCTCAAATAACACACTTGTCAAAACACCTGGGTAAGCACAGCAGTGGGAGACAGCATATAAATAGATATATGGAAACAGAGTGCTCTGTACTAATAACAAAAACCCCTTACAAACTGCCTTCACCTTCCAAAAGTTTTGTTTCTTACAATGATTAGTTAAATGTAAATGTCACTAATAATTTTACTCCTATCAGCTCAGACAGACCTATTTTATACAGGCACGAGCAAAACTGCAATTCAAGATGATTTTTAAGTTTTGGGTACTACTGTGGCAAAAATCCTCTGTGCTTAAATAGAGAATTTAAAATTGAACAACAGAAAATGATCCAAAGCAAAAATACTGAAAAATTTCTAAGTAATCTATCAGAAAGACTAAAAGGGTCAGGCTTCACTGGTCTCCAGTCAGAAAAAAGCAAAAATAATGAGTGCCTATTTACATACTTCCCTCCGTGTAGAAGACCATACGTTTGAAACATTTAGCACAGTTTTTGGCACACAGTCTGCATACAATAAATATTATTAATGAATATATGAATGCATGGGCCCTTACTATTGAATGGAATACTGCAATCACCAGGTCTTTGTTTTAAACCTTGAGTGATACGGTAGACCGAATACAGCTTCCTATTCTACTCAGACTAAAACATAAAGTCCTTACCATGGCCTGTAAAGCCCTACTTGATCTGCAACCCAACTACTTCTCAGATTCACCTCCCACCCCTCTCCCCCATATTTACTCTGCTCCAGCAACCTGACCTCCTTGTGTCCTCAAACAGGCCCCACGTGTTCCTGCCTCAGTGCCCGTGGAGCAGCTCTTCCCTTTTCTTAGGACGCTCATTCCTTCCTTCTCTGCTCGTGTCACCTTATCAGAGAGGCCTTCTTCACCAACACATATCCAAAACAGCATAACCCTTATCCTGCTGCATTTGACCTCCTATCACTTATTGCCACCTGGCATATTACGTATTTATTTGTTTGTTTATCTCCCCAAACTGGAAAGTCACTCCCAGGAAGGCAGAAACTTGGTTCATTTTGTTCACTGCTATATCCTTTGTGCCTAGAAAGTGTCTGGCACACAGGAGTTCAATAAATGTTTGTTGAATGAATAAATTAATGAACATTGGATTGGAGCTGAGGCGGCTGGATCTAGTCCCAATTCTACCACTAAAAACTTGTGTGACTTTGAACAAATGTCCCCTGACATTCAGCTTCTGAATCTGCAAAAGGACTGGCTGGGAAAAGATGCTTCTAAAGCTTCTCCCAGCTCGAACATCCTGTGGGTTCTATAGAGCTGCTTTCTACAACTAACTTTTGTATGAAGCTTTAGCAACACAAAAATCCTTTTTGACAGTCACAAACTATTAGCTCTCTAGGCACTTTATTATGATTGAATACCCTGCTCCCAAGGCCCCTGATGAAGACTTCCCCATTCCTTCCAGGCAAGATGGATCCCAGGACTAGATTCCTACTTTGAGGTACTTCATATAGACCTTTTTTTCCTCAAACCCCTTATAACAGTTAATGACATAATTGTGTTTTTCTATTTCTATTTCTCCAATGAGAATGGGAACACCTTGGAACAGTAATGGATTCTTAGTAATTTTTGTATCCCTAGCACCTTGCATGGTCCATGGCAAGTAGTAGGTATTCCATGAATGTTTAGTGAATGAATGAATATAGGAAAGTCAAAGTGAAATAGGATCATGACTCATATTAAAAACAGAGACAATCATTCTCCCCTCACTGATGGAGGTGGGCAGAAGATAAAGCTTTGCTGCCAATAATGGTTCATCTGAAAGGAGGTAAGAAACTAAAACTTATTGGGAACTTACTAAAGGCAAGTACTCTTACACATATTCACGTAGTTTATTTAATCCTATGACAACTTTATAAATTAGGAAGTATTACTACCATTTTACAGATGAGAAAATTGAGGCTCTGAAAAATAGGGAATTTGCCCATGATAGAATGGCTAGTAGGATTCACACTCGGGTTTCTTCATGCCGTATATCATACTCCTATCACTAAATAATATATCAGGAGGGTAGTTCTCTGATTCAATACAAGCATTGACATGTGTAATAGTGAGCTTTTCTGCACTAGAAAAGCATTTTTATAATTAAAGGGAATTTTTTCCTTGATTCAGAAACGTGGCTATGGATAATTCCATCTGCCATTTTTGAAAGTGTAAAGAAAAGGTTTACAAGCAGATTACACTTGTGCCTTTTGAATTTTTAAGTTTTTATTCTGATAATAAAATGCACTACCTGTTCATTATAGAAAAACCAAGAAATACAGATATTTTTTAAAATTTTAGTCAACCATTATCCCATCACTTAGAGACAGCTACTATAAACCTTTTTTAACCTTAAGGTTAATAAAGGTTACCATAACTTTTATTATATTCTTCATTATGTTAACCTTTATTAACCTTTTATGAAACTTTATGAACCTTTTAGGCCTTTTTCCAATACATATTTTATAGTGAGATCATTCTAAATTATACAATGAGCATTTCTTTCATATTCAATATACATACTTCCCATATTGTTAGAAATCTTCATAAATAGCATTTTAATAATGGCTTAGTAACATCACATAAAGTAGATGCAATAATCATTCTGTTACTATTAGGCTATTTCCATTTATTTACTATTAAGTGCCTCTCAGTTTAAAAAAAACCCAGTTTGTAATTTAACTTCTGAGAATGGTTCCAACCACCAAGAAAATGCAAACAGCCTTTCCATTCAAGATGGGGGGAAACTCCTACTATTATGCAAAGAATGAGGTCTAGTAATTTTTCAAGGTAGAAGCTAGTTGGAGCTGTTCCAGGTTCACCTACAGTAAGGGTCTCTCTCCTGCACAAGAAGGGAGGTGGTGAAAGTCCAGCAGTGGCTTGGAGGAAGCAGACCCAGGCTCACCTCCGGGTTCTATGACTTGCCTTATACCCTCAGTAAATCATATGCAGCCTCAGTTTCCTCATCTATAAAAGGACAGTCAGCACATAGTGTTGCTGGGAGGGTTTAAAATGAGAAAATATCCGTAAACACTCAGCACTAAGACTGGCACAGAGTGGACTCTCTTATAACTTTAAAACTTTGGCAGCAGAGCCAAGAGGAAGGGGCGAAGAAGGATGGGACAGCATTCTTACCTCCCATCCTTTAGAGAATATTCCAAATTCTCACCTAGCCTCAGGGGAAAAAAAAAAAAAAGAACTTTAGGCTATATTTGTAAACTTACAACAAAATAGTTTGATTTGTGACAACACTTTGAGGTAGGAAAAAGTCGGGGACTCCCAGTTCCCCCGAGAGGTCCTGCCCACTGACATCTCTCCACTTCTAGCTATGGTTCTCATCTCCTTTCCCCTGGCCTTTGCCATGGTTCAATCCCTAGACATCTTTCTCTTTGTTACTGCCTCCCTGATCTGAGTCCTTCTAAAACCAACTTCCAGGGGCGCCTGGGTGGCTCAGTTGGTTAAGCGACTGCCTTCGGCTCAGGTCATGATCCTGGAGTCCCTGGATTGAGTCCCGCATCGGGCTCCCTGCTTGGCAGGGAGTCTGCTTCTCCCTCTGACCCTCCCCCCTCTCATGTACTCGCTCTCTCTCATTCTCTCTCTCTCAAATAAATAAAATCTTTAAAATAAATAAATAAATAAATAAATAAATAAATAAAACCAACTTCCAGTCTGCTATCAGCAATCCTTCCATAACTCTAGTCTGTTTTCCTAAATCTTGCTCACAAGTTTACTGATTTCTTGTTACCCATGTCATCAAATCCAAAATTAAAAAGTGTGATGGTTTGCAAGGCCTCCACCCCCACCCCAATCCCTCTGGTTGCCCTCACCCTATTAATTCCAATTCTTGCCCTAATGTCCACCTTACCATCTGTAGTCAGAGCAAGCTGAAATTTACTGCAGATAAATCCTATCTTTACCCGAAGATCTTGACCTTTGTTAAAGGGCAATGCAACCTCAATGTGCTTTGAATCACTGTCAGCTGCTCACATTTTAGAGTAAATGAGTTTGCAAATTCTCTGGGTGGTAAATTTTGGTTGGGCAAAGATATAAGGATCCTGAACACCATTAAGGGGGAAAGGTTATAAAGGCTGGGATTGGCAGATTTCCCTTCTCAGTATTGTCCAGGAATCACAGGTCACTACTCCCTGTTCCGTCTCCCACAGGTACCTTCTCTTCCTCTTTTCCTTTCTGCATCTCCTGCCTACTCACTAAAGCCCAGATCATGCCCACTTCTCAAAGCAGGACCGATCTACACACTCTCTTCCTCCCTGCCCCTCTCATTTATTTAGCACAGAGACTCATACTCCCCATATTGCTAACTTCTTCCATAAAGCCCTTGAGGACAGGTGCTGTGCCTACTTCCCACTTGGCAGTTACTAGATAAATATGTGACCAACATTCCAGACTTCTAAACTGACTGACTAGTCCCCTTAATCGGTGCTACTCCATGGGCTATTTCAACTTCAGCTCTGCTGGCTCTGGTTGGACAGAACTTTTAACTTTGAGTAAGAGGGGCATTCTGAAATGTTGCACATCCATCTGTCCCCTACAAAGCCATTCTACTGATATTAACAGATTTAGGAAAGGACATCACTGACTGACAAAACAAACAAACAAACAAAAAACCCATACCCCAAAGAGAACATGTGAAAGTAGAAACAAATCCAAATAGGAGATGAGTCCTACTATTCTCATTTTAGGGCCTACATGAAGTCTGGGAGATGGAAGTGGAAGGAGACCCATATTTTTAATACAGTATTGCCTAATTGTAATCACATTCATAGAAACGTTGATATTTGGAACCATGGGAAAAAAAAGGATTTTAAGAACAGGGGTTATTGAAACTTATGTTTTTCTCCAAGTAATTTACGAGCCTTTGTACCAAATTAAAGTCCTCTTACAGCGACCTAGTGCAGGTTCCAAGAGACCTCCAGTCAGTCATTTGAAGGCTCCAGAGCAGCCCTCTCCGTCTCCACCCCCACTTCATATCCCCTTCTCTTCTATAGCTCAGGCTTTTAAGATTGTTCCTATGCCTTGGGCCAAATATAAGCGGTTCAACACATTTCTGCAGTTAGGCAGGACCCTAAGCAAATCCCCAGGAATAAACAAGAGCAGCAAGTCACAAGTTGTTGGGCGGGGGGGGGCCGGGGGGGGCGGAGAGGAGGAGGGGGGGCGGTAATGAACTTTGCTGCTGCAGGCGGGCCTGTCACTCCAGCTGACAGCAAGCACCTTCACCTTCAAGTTTCTTACCAAGGCAGCACCCCCTGAGAGAAAGTGCATAGCTCAGAGGCAAGGCACGCTAGCTGAAAAAGAAAAGGGAAGCGTGCGGAGTCTCCCTGCGAAGCCCCTGCCCTCGAGGCCGCATTTCCAGGCCCGCGGCCGGGCGAGCCCTCGGGCTGTGGCCTGAGAGGGGCGCACGCTACCTGGCGTCCGGCTCCTCCTCCGACTCCGCGGCCGTCTCGTCCTCCTCGCTCTCCGATTCCTCGTCGCTCTCCAGCCTTCGGGTGGCCTCCTCGTCCCCGTCGGAGCCGAGGGGACTCTCCGCGGCGTAGGTGCTGTCGCTGCTCGCCATCGTGCCTCTGCCGGGCCGGAGCCGGAGCTGGAGCCGGAGCCGCCCGCGCGCGCCCGGTGTTCTCCCTCTGACTGCGCCTCTGGCCCCGGCCCGGCTCTGCCCTGCCCCGGCGGGCGGCTCGGGTTCCCGGCCCCGGGGGCGGGCCAGCCCCGAGACTTTAAATAGAAGGCGTCAAAGTTTCGCCACCGAGCTTCTGGGGCCCGGGCTCAGCGAGTTCCCCTCTTCCCCAGCGTCTGCCAACTTCCCCCCCGCCCCGGCCCTCCCCGCCCCAGTTTAGGCAGATCCCTGGCGGCCCTTTGGGAAACTCTTGATCACCAGTCCGAAGCGGGGCAGGCTCCAGCTGCACCTGGGACTTGAAAGGAGAAAGGCACCCAGCCGTGCCTCTCTTCCCTCCAGTGTGGCTTTGGTGTGCTGTATGTTTGGTGCCCAACTACTTGATAGACGCTTCAACCCAACCAAGTAACTACTCCTTACTGAGCAGAGCACTTACTAGTTCAGGCACTCTGCTAAGGGTCTCACTTCCATTACCCCCTCACAATTCTGCTGTGGCATGTTTAACTGCAATGCTGGTTTTTTAGATCAGAAAACTGAGGCTCAGAAGAGCTTGGGAAGCTGGCTGGCTCAAGGTCTCCTGCCTAGTATGTGATCCTATGGGAAACAAAGTTAGGTCTGCCATCTTCAAGGGCCGTTTGCAACCATTGTTCCTTCATATTGGCTCCTTTTGTGTTGCAAATCAATTAATTGTGTATTCTCGACCTCGGTGACCTGTAGACTGTTTAAGTCAGGGCATTTTTATCTCCCCTAAAAACCTTCAAGAGAAATAATTTTCCTCACATTGGCCAAAGTCTAAGTTCTGTCTGAAGCTCAACCCAAAGGCCCCAGACTTGCGTTGGATCATAGCATGCCCATACTTAAAACCCCTCAATGGCTTCTCTATGCTCAAGGACTAAAGCCCAAGCTCCTTAGGGAAGATGAACACTGGATAACAACCCACATTTGTCTGGTTTCTTCTTTAGAAGTCAGGATTCCCAACATTTATCAAGTCACACCACTGTGCCTTTATTTACAGTTCCTTCTGCCTGAAAGGTTTTTCCAACCTTTATTTACCTGGTGACTCTCCATTCAAGATCCCCACCTTTCTCTGATATGCCCAGGTTAAGTTCAATAACCCTTTCGGGTTCCATTATCCTATATTCAAATTATGTTTGTGTCTCTTTCCCTCAGTACACTCTATAAATTTGTTACTCATCTTTTTCCACACCATCCCCATCTCTTACAAGGCCAGAAGCAAAACTTAGCACAGAGTAGACACTTAATGAATGTTGCCTGAAGAAAACAGGACCAGACCTGCTCAGTACATACAACAGATAGAGATATCTTTCTGACAGTCTTCTTTTCATGAGGATGATTTTATGGCTAGAATAGCTAACATTTATTTTTAATTACAGCAAATTCTATTCACAGTTGTTAAATATGAACATAAGTTAGGTAATATTCACCAGTTACACTAGCTTGTATGTGTGTATTAAGTCTGTGAGGAAAGAACTGCAGATAATTCAGATACAGTATAGAAGTATCAGCTGGTGTGTATGGGAAGGGAAGACAGAGGAGTCCAGTCTTCCAGGGTTCATTAAATCAGGTTCATCAAGTTATTATCTTAACATGAGCTAGGTTTATCCAACTAGTAATCCCAAATGACTGACTCCTCACCTAGGACAAAAAGAATGCAATCATAGTTGTGGGAATCTGTTAAACACTTAACCAAAACTACAGGTAGCTGCTGTATATTCCCTCCATCTAACTCAAAATTTCTTGGGAACACTAATTAAAGTCAAGATTTATTTGCAAAGATCCTACTTCAAACCAATCCAAAATTTAGAACTGCAGTACGGACTACACATTTTTAAGTTTCTAACACTATCTTCTTAACAATGCATGCAAATGAAATGGCCAGATCAATACAAATAGAACATAAAAGAATGTATTATTCACCACACAAAAATTCAAAAATTCGAACTAAAAATAATTTAAAAGTCTAAAAAATTCCCTATTAACAGCCCACTTATCTGACACATCTGTCTATCACAAGGTACATAATCTTACGCTTCAGTCTATTGATTTAGAAGTGGGTATAAATTTATTAACAAATAACTTCTTTATCTATGTGTTACAGCAAGATAGCTAAAAAGTAGCAGCAGCAAGATGAGGGGGTGGGGGAGTGTGTGGCACTGAGCGCTGAGAAAACAGTGGCAATAAAAGAGTCCATACCATGGTAAATGAATGCTAGGGCTTTCTTAGGAAATGTCCCAATACTGTAGAGGTAGAACGCCCTTTGCACTTACACATCCCTGAGAGCTACACAGCATTACCACAGAGTACCAGGACTGTTTTTTATTGTTTTTAATGATTATCAGAGTCATCACTAGAATATTAATTATACTCAGTACATTCTGATAAAGAAGAGTTGCACAGTGTATATTTTAGGAAAATTACCAAGAAAAAGAACTGATGTATAAAAGCTCCATTGCCTCAAAAGTGTTAAACACGAGTAATCTAAAAAATTCACCTATGTGGAAAGCTTCATTCCTAATAATGCCAGAGAAATACGGTGTTGATGTGGTTAGCTGCTTAACCAAGAATGAACTCAATTCCAAGATTCTCTGTATCATCTATATTATCAAGCATAAAAGATAGATTCAGTTCAGTTCTAGATGAGAATTACAGCCTCAATCTTATCGCAAAAGACTAGCACAGAAGAAAAAAAAAAACACACCAACAATGTCCACATATAAACTTTATTCCATTTGACATCATACAAAAATTTAAACTTAAAGAAGAAAATGAAAATATGCACCTTTACAAGTCAAAGAAAAGCAAAAGTCTTAGCATTTGAATTGGTCTGCAAAAAACCCAAATACATTAGAGGTACAAACTGTGCTACAGCAGGTCTAAAAGAAGTTGTACACAGTCCTTCTGAAAAAGTTAAAACTGTTTTCAAGATTACTTTTCATATTTAAATGTACAGGCACTGACCAATTTACAAATATTTACATAAACCAAAAACAACCTTAATAAAACACTGTAGCCTTTTTTTAGCAGCTACCACTACTTCTTCATATGGAAAAAAAAAAAAATACTAAAAAAGTTATCTTTACAAACATTAAGTTTTTATTTATAATAATTTTATGTCTTACCTAAAACATTTTATAGTGGCTTACTGCCTAAAAATTCCAGTTTAGATTACAATCCTATAACCGTATACAGAAGAAATCTGATACCATCAATAGGATATAATCTCAACTTTGATCTTTCCCCAGTTTCTGATGCTTCATGTCACAGGGAAAATAAAAGCAAGAAAACATGAAATAAAGTAAAAGTGCACAATGCACTAAACTATCATAAAGCACAGGGAACTTACAATCTTTTCAAAATGTCTACAATGAACTAATTCTTGAAAACAATTTACTAACTGCTGAACAATAGAGTTAGTGCTCATATTACTACAGTGCAAAATGTACTGTTTTCAACAAAAAACTTAAAGCAATCTCAAGAGTACATCAAAAGCATGTGAGGTACTAATGAAATGCTAATATAGACACACCCAAAGCCTCAGTCTATCCTGGTGAGTCAAGTGAAGACTTAAGGCAATTGTCCAGTATTTCATGCTTCTGCAGTGATTTCAGTGAAATAACAGATTTCATTTTGCTTCAAGTAACTGAATAACTGGCTTGAATCTTCACTTTACTAGAATAGACAGGCAACAAACTATCTACTGTACGTTATACGTTAAGTATGTACGAATCAATCCCTTTCCAAAATTCCACACATATCTTCTGTATTAGCATGTGGCATAATTAATTGAAGTTATATCAAAAACCTTTTATTTGTTCAGATAATTCCCCAAAAAATATTTTATCTGATCTGAAAATTCATGCCATAATATTCCTAATCAATGTAAACATTTTCAAAAATACATCTTTAAATCAAAGGGTTTTATTAGGAAATGTCATAATAAAATATGCAATCTTTATATAAGTATGTCCTCTTAAAAATAAAACATGAAAACAAGAACAATTAAAAAGAAACCATGGAGGTAAACAAAATGCATTATGATGTTACTATTGTTCTTTATTTCTCAGAAGATTTTATTAAGAAATACAGGCCAGTTATCTTTTCAGGATAGCAGCTCTTAAAGGTAGTATACTGTTCAAATCTCTTTTGTTTTTCAATCTGTGCCACGACTGGGAAAGAAAGAAAAATCATTCTTAAAACATAAAATATAAGTGGAACAAAAGACTGAAATGAGAGTTACTAGGAATGTTAAATAGTGGTTCTCTCTAGGTGGTAAAATTGGGGTAATTTTTTTTCTTTGTGTTTTTTTATCTCCCAAGTTTTTAACATAGTAAAAGTATTGCTTCTGCCATCAGAAAAGAAAATGTTATTTAAAAACTCTATACCTGTGTGATTCCAATTCATTAAAAAAGAAATGGACACAGCATTAAAAAAGAAATGGACACAGAGGTGGTACAAAAAGATACAACTGACAATATTAACACCAAGACATTAATTATTCAGAGATTTAAACTATTTCATCTACAACAGCAAGGTAATGAAGACAAAACCTTCAGGTTTGAGAGGGTGTGAGAAAATTACTTCAATTACTTGGTTGACTAGTTTGCATCTAGTAAGCTTTTTCAATCAAAAACAATATTACGGAGAGTAAATCTCAAATAAACCACTTTATAGTTTTGAAAAAGAAGAGTAAACATACAACTTGTAAAAAAAAAAAAAAAACAAATTCTATACACAGGCTAAAACTCTGGCTCACTACTTGGTGACTGCATATCTTTGTAGTTTAATTCTCACTTCAGTTGTTCAATTGACTGAAAGTATTGGTTTTATAGCTAATCAATCCTAAATGAAAACTCACGCATCAACAATGTAGCAATGCTGTTTCTGAGTTCTCAATTTGTTCTGATAGACAAAAATATTCCCTCTTGGATATTTGTTTTGCCCTGCAGAATTCCATTAATCTTAATATTCTAATCTGGCTGACAAACTGAGAGCGCCTAATGTGGAAGGATAGCTTGTAATATGATACACTTGCATTTTTAATTATCATCAAAATAAAGTCCACTTGTATGTCTAATGAGAAAGTACTCCTCTAAAATAACCTTCATAGTTCACTGATCTTTTCCTTCAATGAAGCATTCTCTCCTATATGTCTCACAGTATATACTTCCATCAATGTTTCTACACTGTACTGTGGAACTCCTTGAAGAAAGAAACCACACCTAACAAAATCACTGATGAATCAATTCATACTGTAGACCAAAGGGCCAAATAATAAATGACAGTTTACATACATATGGCTGAAGTTTATATATACAAAATGTGTGGGTATACAAACATACACATTGATTTTCTTTTAATTTCTCAAAATATAAGCAAAGATAAAAAGGTACTCAGGTTCACTGTTACAGTGGGGTATGCAGAAGAAAAATCATGGAACAAACATCAGCCCTCTTCTAAAGCTACACTAAGTTCCTTGAAATTTTAAGGAGAGAAATGAGTCCATTAGGTTTTACTCACTCATTCTGAGAGCTTAACTGGCTCACTAAGGAAATGCTTACTTCCATCAGAGTGAAAGCCATGTGAACAAAAACAGTCAGATTTCTCTGAAGGAAAAGTGTATCTATCAATCAAGTAATAAATTTCCTACTGTGCCACTTTAATGACTTCATAACACAGGAAACAGGGCTATTATGTTCTATTATAAATATATTTTTCCATTTTCAAAGATACTATTACACTAATGTTTCTAGAGTTAATCTGATGCATTATTTACCTTTAAAAATTGATCCTTGATCATGTCAAATTTCTGCTTTTCATGCACAGCTCTGGCTGTATTTGTTCCATCAAAAGGTTCTGCAATGTTAAATGTACATATAAACAAGAAATTATTAAAATTAGAACTTCAGTTTCTATATTAGGTTTAACTATATGAAACTGCCAATATTTGACAGTTTTTAACCTACAAAATAGCAACTGCATATTGTGAAGCCTAATCTCTTATCAGATATATGCATCTAAAAATAGTTTTAGGGGCGCCTGGGTGGCTCAGTTGGTTAAGCGTCTGCCTTCGGCTCAGGTCATGATCCCAGGGTCCTGGGATCGAGCCCCACATCAGGCTCTCTGCTCAGCGGGAAGCCTGCTTCTCCCTTTCCCACTCCCCCTGCTTGTTTCTGCTCTCGCTAACTCTGTCAAATAAATAAATAAAATCTTTAAAAAAATAAAAATAGTTTTATTATGAACTGTGTTCTAATAAGGTAGATACAATTCAAGAGAGAGGATAACTAAAACAAAGTCATCAGCATAGGTATGTTAATTCTAAATCACAAAAGTGAGTAAGAATTCTGAAGAATCACAGAGGGTCAAGGACCTATCCCTACCCTAAGGGAAATAAAAATAAGTTAAATAACAATTATCAGAAAGAATAAAACACTATACACAAAAAAGGTGATCAATGTCAAATACCACAGAAAGGTAATTTTAAATTTAATTTTAATTTAAAAGACCACGATCTGTCCAGCAGGAGAACGGTCACTACCTTTCAAAGTAGAGGTTTAATACTCAGGAGGATAGAAAACAGTGCAGAGTTATGGTGTGAGTAGGTGGTTTAGAAAAAGATACAGTGAGTACAGTAACTTGTAGGAGAACTTTGGCAGTGAAAGGAGAGAAACAGGATAGCAAGTACAGAAGACAGAAAGAAAACAAAGGAAAAGTTTTTGTGTGTTGTGTCTCCAACATTACCTTCCACATCTTCACCCCCACCCACTAACCCTTCATCCACAAGGTAAGAGACAAGAAAGAATCCATATACAGACATAAGGAAACTATCTATATGAGAAGGAAGGAACCTGAGGATGCTAGTGAGCACAGGAAGATAACTAAAGGCATTAAAATGAGATGAGATAGCTGAAATAATGCCAAGAGTAGGTAAAAATGACTAGAGTTTAAGAATTTTGGCACTGGGGGTGCTTGGGTGGCTCTGTCAGTTAAGCATCTGATTCCTGATCTCAGCTCAGGTCTTGATCTCAGGGTCGTGAGTTCAAGCCCTATGCTGGGTTCCATATTGGTTGTGGAGCCTACTTAAATAAAAAAGAATTTTGGCATTGTAAAAGAGGGAAAAAAAGTACTTACAAGAGCCACTAAAATCAAGAGTATTTTTCAAGGATGAGAAGACCTATGTATGCTCTAAAGCTGAAACAGAATGTGACTAGAGGGAAAGAAAACGAAGTCGCTAAAAGGAAAAAATGCAATTTGAGGGGAAAGACCTGGAAAAAGCATGGAAGAACAGGAAATCTGATGAAGAGGTTAACTCTAGATTTGTCAAATAATCTAATCAGGCCCATAATTTTAAAAAAAAAAATCCTCCTTTTGTGTATATATATATTTTTTATTGCTTAATAAGGCCATTTTTAAAAGGAGTTTATTGTCACAGTATAGGATACATTGTTTTACTGCACTTCACTTTACTGTACTTCGCAGATATTGTGGGTTGTTTTTTTTTTTTTTTATAAATTGAAGGTCTATGGCAACCCTGTGCTAAGCAAGTCTAGCAGTGCCATTTTTCCAACAGCATTTGCTCACTTTGTTCTCTCTATCACATTTTGGTATTTCTCCTAGTATTTCATACTTTTCATCATTATTGTATCTGTTATAGTGATCTGTGATCAGCTGTCTTTGATGCTGTTATTATTATAATTGTTTGTGGGCACCATGACCACACCCACACAGGATGGCAAACTTAAGAAATGCTGTGTGTGTTCTGACTGCTCCACCCAGTGGCCGTTGCCCCATCTCTCTCCCTCTCGTCAGGCCTCCCTATTTTCCCTGAGACACATCAATACTGAAATTGGGCCAGTTAATAACCACACAATGGGGCGCCTGTGTGGCTCAGTTGGTTAAGCGACTGCCTTCGGCTCAGGTCATGATCCTGGAGTCCCGGGATCAAGTCCCGCATCGGGCTCCCTGCTTGTCGGGGAGTCTGCTTCTCCCTCTGACCCTCCCCCCCTCATGCTCTCTGTCTCTCATTCTCTCTCTCGCAAATAAATAAAATCTTTAAAAAAAAAAAAAAAAAAAACACACGATGGCCTTGAAGTATCCAAGTGAAGTGAAAGGAAGAGTTACGTATCTTTCACTTTAAATCAGAAGCTAGAAATGATTGAGCTTGGTGAAGAAGACATGTTGAACATCAAGACAGGTCAAAGCTAGGCTTCTTGGGTAAGTTAGCTAAGTTGTGCATGCAAAGGAAAAGTTCCTTATGGAAATGAAAAGATGAAAAGAGCTACTCCAGTGAATACAGGAATATGAAAGTGAAACAGTCTTACTGCTGATATGGAGATAGTTTCAGTGGTCTGGATAGAAGACCAAGTAGCTACAATATTCCCTTAAGCCAAAACCTAGTTTAAAGCAAGGCCCTAACTCTCTCCAATTCTATGAAGGCTGAGAGAGGTGAGGAAGCTACAGAAGAGAAGTCTGAAGCTAGCAGAGTTTGGTTTATGAGGCTTAAGGAGAGAAGCCATCTCCATAATGTAAGTGTAAGGTGAAGCAGCAAGTGCTGATGTAGAAGCTGCAGAAATTTATTCAGAAGATCTAGCTAAGATAATTCCCGAAGGTGGCTACATTAAACAACAGATTTTCCATGTAAATGAAACAGCCTTATATTTGAAGAAGATGCCATCTAGGATTTTCATAACTAGAGAGAAGTCAATGCCTGGCTTCAAAGTTTCAAAGGACAAGATGATGCTCTTATTAGGGGCTAATGCAGCTGATGACTTTAAGTTGAAGTCAGTGTTCATTTACCATTCTGAAAATCCTAGGGCCATTAAGAATTATGCTATTTATGTTCTATCTACTATGCTTGTGCTCTATAAATGGAACAACAAAGCCTGGACGACAGCACATCTGTTTACAACATATTATTTTAAGCCCACTTTTAAGACCTACAATTCAGAAAAAAAAAATTCCTTTCAAAATATGACTGCTCCTTGACAATGTACTTGGTCACCCAAGAGCTCTGATGGAGATGTACAATGAGATTGCTGTTTTCATGCCTGCTAACACAATATCCATTCTGCAGCCCATCAATCAAGGAGTAACTTTCAAGTCTCATTACTTAAGAAATATATTTTGTAAGGTTATAATTGGCCATAGATAGTGCTTTCTCTATGGATCTGGGCAAAAGCCACTGAAAACCTTCTAGAAAGAATGCACCATTTGAGATGCCATTAAGGACATTTGTGATTGATGGGAAGAGGTCAAAATATCAGCATTAACAGGAGTTGGAAGAAGCTGATTCCAATCCTAATGGATGACTTTGAGGGATTCAAGACTTCAGTGAAGGAAGTAACTGCAGATGTGGTGGAAATAGCAAGAGAACTAGAATTAGAAGTGGAGCTTGGAGATGTGGCTGAATTGCTACCATCTCATGATAAAACTTGAGTGGATAGGACCTGCTCCTCAGAATCTACTCCTGGTGACAATACTGAAAAAACAACAAAGGATTCAAAGGATTAAGAATATTACATAAACTTAGTTGATAAAGCAGGGGCAGGGTTTGAGAGGATTGACTCCAATTTTGAAAGAAGTTCTACTATGGGTAAAATGCTCTCACATGCTACAGAGAAATCATTTGTGAAAGGAAGAGTCAATTGATGCAGCAAACTTCACTGTTGTTTCATTTTCATTTTAAGAATCCATAGCCACCTCAACCTTCAGCAACCATCACCCTGATCAGACAGCAGCCATCAACACTGAGGCAAGACCCTCCATCAGCCAAAAGATTACGACTTGTTGAAAACTTAGATGATGGGTAGAATTTTTAGCAACAGTTTTCTTAAATTAGGATATGTACATTATTCTTTTAGACATAATGCTATTGTGTACTTAACAGACTACAACATAGGGTAAACATAACTTTTATATGCACTGGGAAACCAAAAAAATTCATGACTCACTTTATTGCGATACTTGCTTTATTATGGTGGTCTGGAACTGAACCCACAATATATCCAAGGTATGCCTGTGTTTTTTAACAGCGTAATGCCATATGCCAAGCTATTGGATCACATCACACACAGCACTTTACAAGTATTTAATATTCAAAAGAACACAAGTAACTAAAATAATATACACCCACTGTGTAACAAACCAACCACCAAAGCAGGAAATTCAATTTCATATTCATAAACTCTTAAGATGTTGCATGTAATCCAAGATTAAAACATTCTAAATGTGATGTTTTCCTACAAATGCTGAACTTAACGCTTTATTCTTTTTTACCTCAAGGTTTACAAGTCTTCAATTTAGCATCAGTGAGAATAATTTTGCTTGAAGTCAATTTCCCACCAACTCAAAGAAGTATTCAACTATATGTAAATTAATTTTAGAGAATTATCTTCAGGGCATTTAATTTTTAAAGTAAAATAAATTTCTATTCATAAAAATCTAGCTGGCATTAAATACCAATGTTTTAATTTTAAAAGAACTCATTTTATCTTAATGTAAGAATCATCACATGAAGGTAGTATTTTCTTCTACCTTCAAGTCATGAAATTAAGCTTCAGTCAACTACAAGCAGGAGGGATGCATAAAGACTGCTCAAATATTATAAACTAGAAGATTAAATGCCTAAATTCATATTTATCATTTTTACAGCTAAAGAATTTACTTTTAAAAATTAAATGAAAATACTCGGCCATAAAAAAGAATGAAATCTTGCCATTTGCAACAATGTGGATGGAGCTAGAGAGTATTATGGTAAGTGGAGTTAATGAGGGAGAGACAAATACCATATGATTTTATTTATATGTCGAATTTAAGAAACAAAACAAACCAACACAGAGGGGGAACAAAAGAGAGAGGCCAACCAAGAAACAGACTGCTAACTACAGAGAACAAACTGATGGTTACCAGAGGGGAGGTGGGTGGAGGGATGGGTGAAATAGGTGATGGGGATGAAGGAGGGCACTTGTGATGAGCATCAGGTGTTGTATGGAAGTGTTGAAGCACTAACTTCTACACACCTGAAACTAATATTAAACTATAACTGGAATTTAAGCAAAAAGTTGGAAGAAAAAAAAAAATTTTATAACTAAAAGACTTTTAAGTCAGAACATAAATGTATTACTTTTAACTGAAATACAAACTGGAATTATTCAAGTAATTCTCTCAGCACCATGGTGATAACCAGATGGTAAATAAGTAGTTGTGGAAAATCTACCTTCTACGCAGATGTATTTATTTCTCCATTCAATACCATCAGGCCTGGGAATGGCTTTGGCTTCACGAACTGAAATCATTTGACTGTTCCAGCTACAAGAAGAAAAACGTAACTGTTAACTATATTCTTAATTTTCCCTTTTATTGTATTTATTATATAATACTAAGTCCCACTCTAATTTTCTCACAAAATACTGAAACTTGCCTTGACCCTCAGCACCATAATCCCTTTTTCCCCTTCTCCTTTTTTCTCCACAGCACTTATATTCTAACAATTTGCTTATTTAGTATGTTACTGTTTACTGCATATCTCGCCGAAGCAGAATGAAAGCTCCAAGATGCTGATTTATGTATTTTTTCACTGTTCAAATAGTTGCTTAGTATAAAGGAGGCCTTCAATACATATTTACTGAATAAATGAAGTAATATGAAAAATAAAGCGTAAGTAAGCAAAAAATGTAAAAATTGTTACATTTCTGTTACAATTCACTGTTAGCACCTCAGTAAGGATTTTTTATTTGTTAAGAGAGATGCAATCTTGTGTTGTTTTCTGGTATCATTAAATAATTTTTGTTTACTGTGCCACTTGTATGATTTGGGAGAAAATTTTACAATTATCCAAGAGAAGCCAGTAGATGCTGTTTTAGGAAAAATTAATACTCTATGAAAACATACTGTTATTGCTATATATCAGATGTAGCTCTTAACAGTAAAGTTATATTCAAGTAAAACAATTTTTTATCAGCATGTCTGAAAGTAATTGTTCAGTCTTTAGTATGTACTAACCTTATATTTTGTTTTTTAAAAATTTCTTTACAATTATAATAGTTCTGCACAAGTACCATTTTCTTTTTCTCAAGGAACACTGTAAAACGTATGACCATTCAGTTTGTATGTAAGAGACAAATGAGTTTGGAAAATAGTTAATATCTCTATTTTCAGCCATATTTAGCTTTGTCCATCATTTCAGTAAGAATAAAAAGACCAAGGTTTGGGACCTTCCAACTCCAACACTTATCTTACCCTTCCTCTACTTACCAGATGAAAAAGAATCCCTAGGAATATAATTGAGGGTCCAATACGGCATTTGTTTCTGGAAAACTGATTAATCTCTATGTAAAATATGCAAAAAAACATTGCATCTTGTGAAGTTTGATAATTGAAAAGGATCCTCAAAGTATGATTTTCTATTTTTTCTTATGAGGAGTACAATTCAGAAATACTTTGCAAAGACAGCTTTAAGTTCTTTAAGAATACATATCAGAATTTATGCTTTTTAAAAACTAAGTGGGTTATCAATGAGAAACAGTATTAATAACAGTAACATGTTTTAGGTATTTCGTGTACAGCAGCTCCATTAGTATAAACTCCAAACAGAAAAGTACACTGCTCTGTTGGCCCAAGTGTGTTTCCAAAATTTTTTTAAAATAACAATGTAGAGGTGCCTGGCTGGTTCAGTCGACAGGTAGAACATGCAACTCCTGACGTTGGGGTTGTGCGTTCAGGCCCCGCAATGGATACAGAGATGACTTAAATAAATTAATAAATAACTAATAACAATAAAATAAAACAACAATGTCAAGGGGAGAGTTATATAACCACATCCCTGAACAGAACATGATCACGGTTGAATTATACTATGTGCTTTACTTTATACCACTTAAGATATATTTCACTAATAAAATGAACTTTTTTCTTGAGACTACTTGTTTCTCACTGAACTTACAGGACAGTTGAATCTGCAATAAAATTAAAATTGGAAACATTATGTTAAAAAGGGATAAAGCGATTTTTTTCAGACAAGTTTAGAATCTTGAAATACTGTATCCTGCTGCTAAATTACAATTTTTACTTTCTTAAATCAAAGGAACTCTCCTCACCATACTTGTATGAAATCCAATCCAGAATTTATATTACATGCCAATACTTGGTTCTAAACCAGGTGACAGAAACATATGTGACATACCAATATTCACTTTATCATCCCTAAACAGGTATCATTTAAGCTTCAACCTATAATCAACCCAAATAATGCAGTTATTTAAGTGACTGTAACACCTGAAGTACTTCACAGAGGAAAAAAATATTTTAAATCACTATTATTTAGACTGATTCAATCTACTGCATTTTCAAAGCACTTTTAAATATTTCTAAATTACTAAATATATGAAATCATAAAACCTGATATATATAACTTATATGCTATTTTTACTCTTAGAGGTGAATTTAAATGTAAAATTCAAATGGCAATTTAGAAACATTTTCCCTAAATATTTCTTTCTTTAAAACACAGGCCCAAAATTAAGCCTTTTATCATACCATATTTTTCTACCATAATTTGTTTGCCATGTAAAAATCTGTTGTCACTCAATAATTGAAATGTAAAATAAGGTACAGTCCATAGAAGAGGAATGTATCAGAAAAGAACAGGAGAGCAGATATACGGTTTAATTTAATCTAAAACAGATTTGATAATATATGACAATCTTCTGAATGTAAAACTCGGTTTACCAACCCTACATTGGTTAAGATGTTTGCTTCTTTTCTTCAGTAATGATAATGAACTGCTACTGATCTATTCACTCTCTTCTAGCCATTCTTTTTGTGACTAAGTATTTATTTCAAAATACTATGCTTACATTGGAACATTACAAACAAAAATTTAAGTCCAACAAAAAGTCAAAATTATGGGCCTGAACTATGTGGCTATATATATTAAGCAAGAGTAGTCAAATTAAGTGAACAAATATATACAGTTTTGTTTTGTTATTAAGGGCTGGGAAGAAAACAAAAAGAAAATGTCAGGGATTTCAAACCTCGTAAGCAAACAGAAAATTCTGCTCTAATCCCAGAGTTTTGTTCTTCTGCCTGACCCTTTCTTCTACCTGACCCCTTAAATGCTGGTGTCCATCAGGGCCTTGCCTCCTTCAGTCCTCTTCTAATGCTACAGTACCCCTCCCAAGCTTTAACAGTCTGATGTTTCTTTCCCAAATCCTTTTCTCCAGCTTTGACCTTGCTACTAAGCTCTAGGACAATTATTGCAACTAACAACTGGAAACTGCCGGGGCACCTGGGCTCAGTCGTTAAGCGTCTGCCTTCAGTTCAGGTCATGATCCCAGGGTCCTGGGATCGAGCCCCGCATCGGGCTCCCGGCTCCACAGGAAGCCTGCTTCTCCCTTACCCACTCCCCCTTGCTTGTGTTCCCTCTCTCGCTGTGTCTCTGTCAAATAAATAAATAAAATCTTTAAAAAAAAAAAAAAAAAAAACAACTGGAAACTGCCACCTGGATGTCCTACATGCATCCATCCCCGTGTCCACATTTTCAGTCCATGGTCAGTTATTAAAAATCACTTGCTTGCATACCATCCCCCCAAACTCTCTTACCCTTCTTGCTGCACTGAACTTAGTTGGTTGAAATACAACCATAATTAAGTCTTTGTCTACTTCAATCCTTTCCCCTGCAGCTCAATGTGGCTGGAGAAAAATACGCAACCATGCTGACCTTGAATTCATGATAACTTTAAATTCACTTAAAATTCATGATGACTTAGCTCAAAAGGACCCTAAATGCTACTACCCACCAAACACACTGTATTTCCATAGTTAATTCACTCCTTTACTCTCCTACAGGACAATTCATACTTTCCCTCACTTTCCAAATTTCCTCCCTCACAATCATTCCCAGGTGATGTCCATGTTTCATTTCACTAAAAAAACTAAAGCAACCAGAAGATATTTTCCACTAGCTCCCACATCAATTCAACTGGCATTCCTTTGAATCCACTCTTTTACTTATTATTATTAACGCATCATCTGTGCCCCTATCCCACTTGTGCTCTAGATTCCAACCCTTCCTGATTCAAAAAAGCATACTATTCAACAATTTACTATATCTTTTCCTGGTATCATCAATTTTGCCATCAAGATAGGTTATTTTTCCTTTCTAAAAACAAAAACTCGGGGCGCCTGGGTGGCTCAGTCGTTAAGCGTCTGCCTTCGGCTCAGGTCATGATCCCAGGGTCCTGGGATCAAGCCCCACATCGGGCTCCCTGCTCAGTGGGAAGCCTGCTTCTCCCTCTCCCACTCCCCCTGCTTGTGTTCCCTCTCTCGCTGTCTCTCTGTCTGTCAGATAAATAAAATCTTTTAAAAAATAAATAAATAAATAAAAAGAAAAACAACTCAATCCCACTTAACTCTCCAATTTCTACTCCATTTTTTCTGCTCCCCTTTATAAGTATATACACTCTACATATCACTAGTGTCTAAACACTATCCTATCTGTATTTAATTTGTCCCTGTTCACTCTTGAGCCCACACCAATGATGCTTTTTATCCCTATTTTTCCATAGAAACTGCTCCTAATAAAGGTCCAGTGGCCTCCATGTGGACCAATATTTCAATGGTCAGCTTTTAGTTCTCATCTTGTACTCGATCCATCAAAAAATGTGACACAAATAATCACTCCTTCCCCCTCGAGACATTTTTTCTCTTTGGATTCCAAGACAACACATTCTATTGCCTTTTCTTCTATCTCAATGATAGACTATAAATTAGTTCCTTCTTATCCCTAACCTCATGTATATACTATACAATTTATTTGTTTATTGTCTATCTCTCCGTACTACAATACATACTACAATGTAAGCTCCATGAAGACAAAGACTTTTGCCTGTTTTGTTAATTGTCATATCCCCGGTGCATAGAAAAATAGCTTGATATATAGTAGGCACTCAATGATTTATTGATTAAATGAGAGGGAAAAAATCAGTAAGAAAGGAGATAGTCAAAAAAATTGGGCCTTTGTAATTTCCTACTTAAAAAATGTATTTAAGGGGCGCCTGGGTGGCTCAGTCCATTAAGCGGCTGCCTTCAGCTCAGGTCATGATCCCAGCATCCTGGGATCAAGCCCCACATTGGGCTCCCTGCTCCGCGGGAAGCCTGCTTCTCCCTCTCCCACTCCCCCTACTGTGTTCCCTCTCTCGCTGTCTCTCTCTCTGTTCAAATAAATAAATAAAATCTTTTTTAAAAATGTATTTAAGTATGTAGGCATACATTTTTAACACAAGAGATAAGACTAGCAGTAATGGCATGTGATTAGGCATCCAGGGAATAAAAGGATTACAAAATAGGTAACTTTTTAAGGCTCCTAGAATCTCTAGTACCTAGGTGTAAGATATTTAAAACTTATATTTTGTTTTGTTTTGTTAAAATACAAAATGATTACATTCAGACTTTATTTTTTTGTAGTTTCTCTGAGCAACCTGATCCTTTTTTTATTTATCAGTTCCCTGTTCCCAGGTACAGTTCTAGAAGCATGGCTTCATTTTAAGAATTTTTCAGCAGGAAGGTTTACAAGAAAGCTGTGAGTGAAGTAGGTAAGAAAATCTTAGTAATTTTTAAATGGCCATACAAAATTTCTGCAACATTTATACCATATACTCAAGCATCCCTTAACAGACACTTAATTCTGTCTTTGAGTAAAGAGAATCTTTTAAATGAATGTCTCAAAGTTCAGAAGAAATCCTTACAAACATTTCTAACAGCTGCCAGAATTCCTTTGCACAGCACCTAGCTCACTGCCATGACTACATTCTTGGCAGTGCTCCCTACAGTCAAATTTCTGAAAATATCTGATATGAAACAATAATACACTTGACAAATGCACTGTATGACGAAAGAAAAGGTGACGATGCCTCCAAAATCATGTATCATAGTGATAACAAATGCATCCAAAAGTTCAAAACCTCTTTTGAAGTCTCAGCATCCTAGCCAGTATCATTTGGCACAACCAGCCAGTTTCTGTTAATACTAAACTAATACACAAGCCTGTTCATCCACCTTTTTGTTTCAGTCCAACAAAGCAGTTGGCTTTCAAGGCACTGGTATCTAGATGCTCTAATCCTAAACTATACATGGTAGAAATATACCTTTTTTCTATGAATCCTTTTCCCTCTCTGCAAACTTCACTAATTTACAATAGAAAAGACAATGCCAATATATTCTAACAATTAAGAATGTGGTTCTGGAGTCAGACCTGAGACTGAATCCCAGTTCTCTCACTATCTAGCTGTACTGCCATGGACAAGTTTCAAGTACACAAATTCCCTAGGCCTCACAAGGTGTTACTATGAGGATTAAATAATACACAAGAATCACTCAGCATACTGTAGGACACTAAGTAAATACTCACGAAACATCAGCTTTTGTTACCGCAGCATCTTACAAATCTTGACTCTAGAATAACCTTTGTAGTCTTTTATGTCCCGTGTCTTATAGTCTTAAATCTTTTCTCATCTTTTATAAATGAAGGCCCCTTCCTTTTTTTCCTTGTTGCCTGGACTTAAACTCTGGTCCTAGTCATCTTTAATGATGATTATTATAACTTCATTCTTATTGAACTACTTTCCACCAGCACTTTTCCTACGTTTTTTCTTAATCTGATTCAGTAATTTTTAAGTCATCTTTAAGGATCTTTGCAACATGTCTATAATCTTACCCTCTGTTCAAAATTATTTATTTATAGCAAGAATTTTTCAAGTACCCACTGTCTGGCACTGGGCTAGGTAATGGAGACTAAACTGTAAACAAAACAGACACAGTCTGATGAAAGCTTTGCGCTGAGGAATTTAAGTAACATTACTTCTTTCATGCCCTATGTTTCAAATCATCTGAGTCAAGTTTCTTTAGAGCTACTGCATCATAGCAAATAAGGCAATATCAACACTGCAGTAAAGTACCATAGTTAAGAGTATTAATTTTGCAGTCAAAACTATCAGAAATACTCCCCCTGACTAGCTGTGTGATCTTACGGCAAGTTTCTTCACCTCTCTCTATATACGCTTCACTGGTAAAATAGGCATGATATAAATATTGTAACATATGGCTAGTATGTAAATGAGAAGATACATATAATCTGTTGGGAACAGTTTTTCCCAGCTAGTAATAACAATTTATAATGAATGCTATCATTATTCCCCTCTCCAAATCTTTTCAAAATGGTACCCTGTGGTAACCATGCCCTCCTCCTCTAACTTTGTAAAACTCCTAAGTCCTTTCTCTTTCCCCCCTTCAAACCTTTCTAAATTGATCAGAAGAGCTGCAATTCCTAACCCCACTCTATCTGGACTTCTAGAACTCCCTCAGGAACATTCAGTTAAGTCCAGTCTAATTATACACTTCAGCGTTCCATGTTTACATATCACCCTCAGAAGAAAGGGGAAAAAAAAGGAGAGTATTCCTTGATTTTTATATACTAACTATTCAGATATCAAGGAGATCTTTTTCCATGTTTGTCTTAGCTGTGCTTTTTACTATAAATCTTAACTTCCTAAAAAAAGAGGTTTCAAACTATACAGCACCTATACATGGCCAACACAAACATTTATTCAGCCCTACTATGAAAAGAGGGAGCTAAACATAAGACAGGATGGCTACTGCAGTCAACTAAAACTGGGCTTACTGAACTATCATTTTTCATTAGATAGGAATATAAAATCTATTTAGTTTCTAATAATTAATCACTAGATATTAAATTTTATAAATCACACATTTCTGGACAAGTTTGTAGCTTCTGACCAAAAGTGTAGCATTCACATATGTAAATGAATAAAACACAATCTGATGTTTCACTTACTCAAATTCTGTAGCATAATATTTAAGAAAGCCCAGTAAGAGGTCCCCAAGATTTGATTCATTCTTCGAGAGGTAAGGAGGAACATTACATGGAGCTTGATGTACAAGGTGCAGCTGTACAGCAGGACTAAAAGATTCCTGTCAAAAAGAAAAAGGGGCGAATATAAAGTCATTTAAAACACACAC
The DNA here is from genome assembly GCF_002201575.2 of Neomonachus schauinslandi. Taxonomy (NCBI): domain Eukaryota; kingdom Metazoa; phylum Chordata; class Mammalia; order Carnivora; family Phocidae; genus Neomonachus; species Neomonachus schauinslandi. Next base: position 57,577,747 of record NC_058409.1, on the reverse strand, counting down.
TAAAAACTTTACAAATCCTGACCTAATGCTCTCTGAAGAAGAGACGAGAAATCTTCTTTATGTTGGCAGTTTGGAAATTTGAAGATTTTCTTCCACTAAAGATTTCACCGGTGTTTGCAGTATGCGAGAAAGTACCCAAACCTTGGCTGAGGTATATCACACATTTAACCAAGAGGACTACAGTAGCAGAAGATTTTTTAACTCATAAATAAATCCTTACTATACATACCAAGATTTCATCAAATAAGAGAGATTCCTTTATAAATGTTCCTCCTTCTTAAGTGCCTCTACAAGGAGCAATTGTACTTTATAAAGGCTGTATCAAGCATAAGGTAAGAGCATTTTCTAACTGCCACTTAAAATTTCTCTTAGAGGCCATAAAAGTAGTATATGAATAGTACTTACACCAATTTTAAGATTTTTAAATTTTTGTTTTATTTTTGTATTTTGTATCTTAATGGGAAGAGAAGACAGACATTCAACATGAATTGAACTTGAAAAGACACAGATGGCAGGGAAAAGAAGAACGATAGGAAACTAAGCAGCAAGCAATATTCAGCAAACGTTTACCACAATATTCATAAGGGAAGGTATCATTTGCTTGTAATCCACGCCCAAACAACACACTCATTAGAAAGAATACTAATGGGTACTTATTCTTTTTGCTAACTATGCCATTCATATCTGATCCTTCCTCTATTAGCAGCAAGTTCTGGCTCTAAAACATACTAAATGAACTACAGAGATTCTCAAGTAATACATATCCAAATGGCAGAAAACATTCTTCTTCTCTTTTTTTTTTTTAAAGATTTTATTTTTATTTATTTGACAGAGACAGTGAGAGCAGGAACACAAGCAGGGGGAGTGGGAGAGGGAGAAGCAGGCTTCCCGCTGAGCAGGGAGACCGATGTGGGACTCGATCCCAGGACTCTGGGATCATGACCTGAGCCGAAGGCAGCCGCTTAACGACTGAGACACCCAGGCGCCCCAGAAAACATTCTTCTTAAGGTAATTTGCACAGTTGCTCTTAAGACAGGTTTTCTACATTCCCCTTTGCCATTAGACTAATAATAGATTTTTTTTAAAAGCAACTAGTTAATGGATGACAGCTATTCTTAAGGTTCCCAAATACTTAACAAATCAACCTTGGGTTTACTTATCAATTCAATTAGTAACCCAACTTTAAAAACCAGAGGCTCCCCAAATCACTAAACTGTAATGCAGAGAAACTGAGTAGTGCATCTAGTTAAAGGTAATCCTCAGGAAAAATAAAAGAGCAAGAAAATAAAAAATTCCCTCCCGTCCTATTATCTACAATTCTTTTTTTTTTTTTTTTTAAGATTTTATTTATTTGCCCGTGAGAGAATGAGAGAGAGCACGAGAGGGAGGAGGGTCAGAGGGAGAAGCAGACCCCCCGCCGAGCAGGGAGCCCGATGCGGGAGTCGATGCCGGGACTCCAGGATCACGACCTGAGCCGAAGGCAGTCGCTTAACCAACTGAGCCACCCAGGCGCCCTATTATCTACAATTCTATCCATAATTTTTAACTACCAAGAAGTGATTACCTTTCTTTGAGAGGACAACCACAGTTCATAAAGCTAACACTCCTAAACTTCGGACCTCCCCTTACACTTCTAGCAGATTTAGTGTTCCATTATGAGACTTAAGTAGAAATCTAAATTGTTTCTAAGACTAGGGGGAGTTAGGGAAGAAGTCTCAATTTATAATAAAGAGTGGAAGCAGAAGGAAGAGCAGGCGTACTGCCTCTACCACCCTTTGTCTTTTACTTGTTCAGTGTAAAACTGAACTTAGGACAGTCTTTTAAATTGTAAAATTTCAATATTATTTTCTGGCTAATTAAACAAAAAGGTTAACCTAAGTTCAAATGACAAGGAAAAGAAAAGTGGGTACTATTTAACAGCTTCCACTCTGAAAGCTTCTTACTAATTTTGACTTCTACGACATAGCACAGTAAGCATTCAATTTATTAACTGATGCTAAAATAAAAGAGTCATTTTCTTACCTTAAATCTAAAACTGTTTAAACCTCTTTTAAAATTTTTATTTTGTTCAGTAAGTTAAAGAAAAAGATCAGCAGTTGTAAATTAACATTGAAGAGCTGTAAGACCTACTCTACTAAAAGGGTGAATGACTTTGAGCCAACAATTTGACCAGTCTCCTCTTAGTGCCACTATTCTTTTTCATGGTCATATACGAAAAGGGCCATGTCATACATACTAGGGGAGAACTGAAGGAGAAATCCAAACTAAAAAAAAAAAAAAAAAAAGGATCCAAAAGATGCTACAAGTTAACAGAAATTCCATTTAACCATCAGAAATCCCCATTTTTTATAATCATTAACATTACAGAAAGATTCTCTGCTTTAAGAAAAATTTCATCAAACAATTTTCTTTAAAAAGGAAGCTCCCCTACTGCATATGTATTTAAGAATAATATACACTACTTTGGATAGGATATGGGTGGGCAAAACTTAAGCTAACATATTCGAAAACACATAATGACCAATCCAAAAGCCAAAGCAATTACAACCAAAATCCATGGAAAACCAATTTAACTGAGAACAATGTAATATCTATTTCTTAAAGCATTTGAGGTGGGGATTACTGATACTTAATGCTGTTTGTTTTTAACGTGGGGAAGACATCTTTATTACTTTTTAAGGGTATATCTTATATGAGGTCTCTAATAACCAAATTTGTAATAACTTAATTCCTGAAAACATTTTCCAATTGATATTTAAGTGCTAACATTTTTAAAGATACGTATCATCCTTTTCTTCCCTCAATCAATGCGAAGTTAAGAAAAATTTTAATGGGCAACCCCTTGAAAAACAACTGCAAAGTCTCACTTTTTTGCTCACACAACTGCCTACTAAAAATGGCAAAAACATCTTTTGCCAAATTCCATTATTTTCTGATCTGTGCCATAATATCTTACCTTCAAAGTTTGAAATTTGGACAATTAAGCACTTTCTGGAATAAATTAGATTGGCTAAACTTTCACTTGATAACTGTTCTTTAAAACGACACATGCCTTAGGGGCACCTGGGTGGCTCAGTGAGCTGGGCAGCTGACTCCTGATTTTGGCTCAGGTCAGGATCTCAGGGTCCTGAGGTCTGGCTCTGCATTCAGCACGGAGTCTACTTAAGATCCTCTCTCTCCCTCTCCCTTTGCCCCTCCCCCTGCTTGCGTAGGCACACTCTCTCTCTCTCAATAAATTTATTCCCTATTTTTTTAAAGATTTTATTTTATTTTAGAGACAGGGAGTGGGCAAGTGGGATGGCGGGGGGGAAGCTGACTCCCTGTGTCGGACTCCACACTCAGCTCAGAGTCTACTTGAGAGTCTCTCTCTCCCCCTTCATCTGCCCCTCCCCCTGTGTGCACACACACACACAATCTCTCTAAATAAATATTTTTTTTAAAAAAGATATATGCCTTAAATGAAGGAGGACTGTTTTCTACCTCCAAGCAAACAAATTTAAGTTACATCCTATTCTAACAATATGAATTGTTAGGCCCTGGATATAAATGTTGAGAAAGGTCTCAAAGAAAAGGATAACTGATATGGAGTACTTAAGCAGACTTCTGAATGAATAGAGAATGAGCTAAATGATATATTGAAGTTCTACCAAGCTTTCTTAATTGTATGCAGATTACCACTATATGGTGGTAACATGTTAAAGACTGATCATTAAATTCTTTAAATTGTATTTGGTTTTAAAGTTTTGGAAAGCTTTTTTGGAAAGCTTTTAAAGTTTTGTAATCAACATAAGTATCATAAAGTAGAAGTACTATAATGAAGTGGTTAAGAGCATGAGCTTGGGAGTCAGATCTAGCTTTGAAACCTATTAGCTATATGAAATTAATCAAGTTACTTAGCTTTCCAAATGTTCAGCTTCTTCATCTATAAGAAAAATAACAGTACTCATGAACTGTAATGAGGATTAAATGATACAATGTATATAAAGCATAGCAGCAATAATATTACCTACATATTAATTATTTAGTATATGCCAAGCATCATTATTATAACTATACAATTCATACAATAATGCAGTATGGTTACCTCCTGAAATAATGTATTATTTCAAAATTAACTTCCTTATAACTTTTAAAATTTAAATAATATCAATTTTAAGAGAATGTTTTTTATCATTAAAACAGACTTCATCAAAATCTTTAAATTCATCTTTTTCAAAGGTATTCATTTATAGCCTGTTTTACATAACTAAAATCCTTCATCATATTATATGCATTTTAAAAATGAAAAAAGTTGCTATATCTATACATGTATACATATGTATATATGTAAAATTTAATATATTTTCAATATATAACTGCACAGAGGAACTCTACATCCTCAGAATTCCTCATCTCATAACTATAAAGATGGCTTTCTGGAATATGAAGATACCGTTAGGGAAAGAAACAAATATAAGTTGTCTCATAAATCTCCACCTAGCATAAATCTAGGTAAAATATGCTCTCATTAAAATAAAGATCCCTTCGGGCGCCTGGGTGGCTCAGTTGGTTAAGCGACTGCCTTCGGCTCAGGTCATGATCCTGGAGTCCCTGGATCGAGTCCCGCATCGGGCTCCCTGCTCCGCAGGGAGTCTGCTTCTCCCTCTGACCCTCCTCCCTCTCATGCTCTCTCTCTCATTCTCTCTGTCTCAAATAAATAAATAAAATCTTTGAAATAAATAAATAAATAAATAAAGATCCCTTCATAAGCTTAACCTAAGTTTATATATTTAAACTCTCTCGGGGCGCCTGGGTGGCTCAGTTGGTTAAGCGACTGCCTTCGGCTCAGGTCATGATCCTGGAGTCCCAGGATCGAGTCCCACATCGGGCTCCCTGCTCAGCAGCGAGTCTGCTTCTCCCTCTGACCCTCCTCCCTCTCATGCTCTCTGTCTCTCATTCTCTCTCTCACAAATAAATAAAATCTTAAAAAAAAAAAAAAATTAAAAAAAAAAGCTTATTAAAAAAAAATAAACTCTCTCAACTTCATTGCTTTAACTCAATAGTAAATATTCTGCTCTGTATCACTCATGTTGCTTTTTTAAGTCGGTAAGAATTAAGTAGTAATAATAATGCTATATTATTATCATATGGCCCAGTGTGGAACTCTTGATTATCCAAGTGCCTTTGGTCATTGGTGGCAGCAAGACTTAATGGTTTTTAGCCAGTGGTGCCGCAACCCGATTTTACTGCAATATCTAAAGGGTCAGGTAGTGACTTTGTACAACTATTATTTCAAATTTAAGTATTCTGCCATGGAACCATCCATACCAGGCTGGAACATGACATATGAAATCTTCAATATTAAGGTCTCTCTCTGCTTGGCAGCTTCTTAGGGGAATAATGAGAGTTGCAATTTTGACTCTTGTGTTTTTAGAATTCAAATGGCATAGCCTTCTGAAATGAATTTTTCAAGTTTAATAGTTGTAGGAGTTTTGTGGCTTTAATTTCAGTGTTCTTTTTTGTAAAAAAAAAAAAAAAGATAAATATATGACTTTATGCCAGTTTCCCAGTAAGCCTCATATTCTTTTATTCACTACTCAATGATAATATGTTGCTACAAATACTGTCACATAAGTAAATAAAAGTGAATAATTACTTAAAAAAATAATAATGCTATATTATGATATAGCTTTTGAAGATAAAGAAATGGTTAGTCTTTCATTCTTTCCTTTCCTAATTTAGTATCCTAACTGAATTGAAATACCATACCCATTTTTAAAATAAATAATTACCATAAATTTGAGAAAATATGAAAATAACTTTAAAAAGCGTAATACATTGAACAAATGTTATTCTATTCCAGAGTTTTTATCCTATTTTTTAATTCTATTTAACTATATTAGAGAAGCTCAAAATTTAAAAGAAACTTGTTCCCTTGTAAAATTAACAAAGGTTTTTTTTTTTGTTACTATAAAGTTTTAAGTCATTCTCAAACTTATTTATACAAGTTGAAATTTTGTCATACATGTTGTTCTTAAAGAAAGGTGTATCTATATAGGAACCATCAGATATACACAAAATGTAATAAGCAACAGAAACTATATTAGTGAATAGTACTATCACTTTGTCTTTAAAAATGTCAGTTTCTGGATCCATAATTTGTGACTATACAGCTTGAATTAATAATACAACCTTCCGTAAACTAAGACTTAGTTTCTTCAGCTGTGAATCAAGGATAATACTATACAAGTTTATTTGTTTAGGATTAAGGATAATGCATATAATATTTATAGAGTGCTGACATAAAATAGATACTAAGTAAGTGACAGTTATTAGTAGTAAGAAATAAGCTGATCTGTTTGTTCCATTAGATGGACCACTGAGAAAAGTGCTCTACTGATCAATCAGCTTACAGGTTTCATATAAAATTTAAAATCCTGTAGAGTGGATAGTAAGTCCTTACCCATGTAAGCATCAACCTCATAGTAAAAATAATGTACTTTAAATATTTATGATAATGTAACCACACCTGAAAGCAAATTAAGATATTCTTAAATCTAGCAAGTCTTGCTATTAGTATTTTTTAAGGCTTTGCGCCGGACTACTATTAAATCTATTTCCCTGTTACAGGTATAGAAATAAAATTATTAGTAAAACAGGGGTGGAGAGTATAGGGTGAGAGATGGTATATGTGAAGAGAAGTCAGGACTCTATCATGGGGGAAAGCTAGATAATGAGAAACATGAAACAGAAGTAAAATGAGGCTCCTCAAACTAGAATATACCAATAAGAACCCGGGTATCCTATAATAAAAGCAATACGTCTGTTCTGTTCTCCAGCACAGTGCATTAAGCTGAGATTTCATTAGTATTTTGTATTAGTAAAAAGAGTTCATGCAGCGAGGGTTTTAAGTGAGATTTCTGTAAAAGCATCTGTTCCATACAGAATAATAGACTCTTTAAAGGATAAGTTTAACTAGTAGATACTTTGTATGCTGAAAAATATACATAGTTCCTTCTATACTGAAACCTAGGTCTTAACCAAAAAATTGAGACAAAAAAATGAAATAGTAACACCCAGTCATCATCTTCCACCTTTCAGTACAAGCTAAAGAAACAATATTTTATTGCAGGGAGAAAACCATTCAAGGATGAGGCCAAAAGTTCAAGTTACCTTTATTTCTATACCTTCTGATGCTTTCATTTTCATTATGTATATGACAGCATAAATACTGATCCCTAGCAATAACTGAAATTCATTGTAATAGTTCTTCATAATAGCAGAAATTAGTTTTCAAAATGAGGAGGATATGATATCCAAATTCCAAAAGATTCTTACAGATGTCTTTACCAGATGACCCACCACAAACTGGGAAGCCCCCACTACACAGCAAAATTCTATTACAGTGAACCTTTTATTATCCAGCACCTTGCATGTATGCATTACAATAATAACCCATGTTCAAAACCAAGAACATCAGTTCTTCTAAATTATCAAAGATTAAGTTAAATTTAATTTAGATTCCACGTCAAGTAGATTTATATTTTCTATGATACAGAGAAGTATGTCCTTTGAAAATTGATCACTCAAGCTAGATATTACATTTTCCAATTTGACTCTTTAGTAAGTTTAGAAAACCGCTCTTTTTGTAAGTTTATAAAACTAACAGGTCAAAATTATACGGTTTCAGAAGGTTAAACATTCTAAACAGCTTAAACACTATTTCCAAATAAAACCAGGAATAAGGATGACTATGGAGGAAAACAGAAACAGTAGGACTATTAAACAAGGAAACAATTCTGGAAAAAAGAACACAAAAAAACTGGAAAAGAAACAACAGTATAAAAGACTGTGAATATGTATATTACCTAGGTTTTTCTAAACTCAAACTGAGTACATATCAAACTTTTTCTAGTGAGCACACTTCTTTAGTGTTTCCAATTAACTTCAGGAGTCTTAATATTAAGCACACAAAGAGTGTACTGAGGTTACTTCTTTTGGTGGATTACTTGGTAAAATCAAATGAAAGATAAAATGATTATCCAATTGTTCAACTTCTTAATTTTTTCCCCTGCTTTCAAAGTATACATACATTGGGTTGAAAACTTCTGAGTCACTAACTAAAGAAATGCTATAAAACTGTATTTGAAAATAGCATGAAGAAAACTAGAAAGAGCCTAACTGAGCCTTGACCAATTGAGTGTATTTAATTATTATTAGTGATAATCATGAGCATTACGCAAAAAATTCTACCATTTACATAAATGACCAGACTGTCTGCCAATAACCAAATAAAATATCAGTCTTCCAAAAAAGTATACGAAATATTTTTAATGTGCTAGTGGCAAACTCCTCAGCCTATATAGAAAATGTTATCATATACTTAGAAGGTAACTATTACACCTTTTATATTCACATTAATACTGCATATAATAGTTCCACATATACTTGTCATAATATGTATTATAATAATTCATAAGAAACACTTACTGGGTAAATTTTTTGGATGGATGGAAGGATGGGTTCAGGTAGGGCTATAAAAAAAAAAAGTTTAAAGCTTCCGTGATTCACATAATTCATTTTACAAAGCAATAATTTGTCAGCTACACCCCAGGCATAAGGGTTTCTGCTTAAATTCAACAGTCTCCATATATTTTGTGAATTCTGATCCCTAAAAATTTAAATTCCAAATATATCTAAGTTGATAACTTAAGGTTTGTTAATAAACTATGTATATTTCTATGTAAACCAATGTTCCTTACATGGTTTTAGAAAAAATAGGCCATCAATGGACACACATCATTTGGTCCAACATCAGACACACACACAAAATAAGCAAGACAAGGATTGTTCTACAGATATTGAATGAACATTGTTAAGATGGATGTAGCTAACAAAAAGAAAATTTTTAAATACAGTCCAATGATACTGTATCACGAAAGAACAACAGCTGTATCATAATTATCCCTTTATTTTTAATTTATTCTAATAATAATACCAAAATTTAGATAGTTTCAGGAAATAGATCTATTGGGGAGAAAAACAAAAAAAAACTCTTCAACTTCACAAATTTTTTTTAAAAAGGCCTCAGCAAAGTTCAGAAATATAAATCAGGATATTTATACCAATTTACTATAAAAAATAAAAATTTCACATAAGGGAATTATTATCTTCATATGTTACTTTCTTTTTAATTGTCATTCTTCATTCTCCAATAACTTTACCGAAATCCAACCTCATTAAATGCATTAACAGTAATTTCACATCATTATGGTATAAAGGGAATAACATGAAAGGCAAAGTGCTTAATATTCACAATTTAAAAAACTGTAAAATAAAATGTCTTGAGTATGGTAAGATACAAATAATGTGTTTTCAAGATTTCTTTAAGATTAAAGACCAAACATAATATTATATTATAAACTATGTTTTTAAGAATTAGAAATACATTGTATATAATTAAGTAAATTCAGTAACCATCATTACCTTTAATTTGCAATTTAGCAAAAACCTTTTTTAAATGACTTCTGGAATACATTAATATACATATAATCAACCATTATTACCAACTTACATAATCTCCAACTATGATTATAAATGTATAAATTCCTATTTCATAGTATTTAAATTTCTCTTCTGTATCATGCTTCATCCTCATGTTTAAATTGGAATAAAATAAAATTCCATGATACCCTGGAATGTTCACAGCATGTGATTGAGGGGGAAAACTTATTACTTACCGGAACCACTCTTAGGAAGTAAAAATATTTTTTCCCAGAGGCATTCAAATGCTCAAAATTCTAGAAGATCCTACAAATAAACTCAAGCCCCAGTTACTTTAATTCTAAAAGTCTTTAAATGTTTTTAATAACTTTCTAATAATTTTTGCTATAATACAGAAGTCAAACTAGAAAATCTTACTAGAAATTAGTTTACTTAATTAAAAACCTGAATTCCTTTCTCACTGAATACTCCTAGTAAAGTAAAATTATAATTTAAAAAATAATAAAGAAAAGGTTATAGAGAATTCAAAAAAAATTTTATCTCATTCTAGAATCATATAACTAGAATGCCAGAAGAGAAAAACAAATACTAATCACTGGGTTAGGGTCTTTCAATAGACAAAAAACCTTTAGAACTAAGCAATTTGAGGGGCACCTGGGTGGCTCAGTCAGTTAAGCACCGACTCTTGATTTCAGCTCAGGTCATGATCTCAAGGTCATGGGATCAAGCACCACATGGGGCTCCACGCTGAGTGTGGAGCCTGCTTAAGATTCTCTCTCCCGGAAAAAAAAAAAAAAAAAAAATTCTCTCTCCCGATCCCTCTGCCCCTCCCCCACTCACTCTCTCTGATGCGCCCTCTGTCTCTAAATAAATAATATAAAAAATAAGTAAATAGAACTAAGCAATTTGGAAATGGGGGGGGGCAGGGATATCATTCAGTAAATCCCTTGCCTGACAACCTTATAGATTTAAAAACACTAGTCACTTGTGAAAAGAAATAAAAGAAACCTCAATTATAGTGGTGTGAGGAAGCCCTGAAAGGGAATACAGTATACCTTGCATTCCCTAATAGGAAGAAGTTTACTTAACACACCCCAGCAGGATGAAGACATAATTTTCTTGCCCAGCAACAGCCCAGCCAATGAGAATTCAGTGAAAACAGCCCCTTCCAGCTTCCTCCCCTTCCTCCATAAAGGCAAGTCCCTGGCCTCCATTCTCTGGATTTGCCAATGGTTGGGTCACCAGTTTGCTTGTACTGAACTGCAATTCCTCTGCTATTCTTGAATAAACTCACTGTGCCAGTAAAAAAAAAATTGGCTCTTTTGTTTTTCAAGGCCAACACATTAAGAGCAACTGGTGTATTGTGGCAGTTATTTATTAACACTATCCTCATAGTAACCTCAAAGCCTTCAGTAGTTTTTCAAATGTTTATTTTACTCAAAGCAACACACATTCAGGAATAATCTGGCTGTAATATCTATTTTTACTTCAAAATTCTGGACTTCAATCTTCTAAATTTCTCTCTCAAAAGCAAAATAAAACAAAACCTAGTACCGCAGTATCTGATCAATTGATAATGCTCTCAGAATAACTACTCTGTTAAGATTTTATTTTGCTTACATTTCAGATGAGGGCTTTCTGGTCAAGCTCCCGCAAAGTTATACATATAAACATCCCAATCTGATTCATCAAAAATTCAACTAAAAAAAAAAAGTGCAAATCTTCAATAACACTAAGCAACAATTTTGAAAATTCAAGAATAATTTTTAAATGCCTAAGATAGTTCTGTACCTGGTAACATGGTAAACATTCTATGAATATTCATTCGTATCATTATTTCTAACCAGTTGATACTTTTGCCTTTTTTATTAATTATTAATCTTAGATTGCCACTAAAAACTCTTCTCATTGGGTTTTTACCCCTCATACTTTCATCAGTCACCTTTCAAGCATATGTAGTCTATTACTGACTGTTGAAATTCATCCTAGGAAATGCTTTAATTTTTTTCAACCTTTCTACATACAGAAGACTGCTCTCTTTCTCTATTCATGGCAAAAAAGATATTAAAAGCATTTACGAAGTTAAATGAAACTTAAAGGTCCATCCAATCCAACTATTCCTGTTACAGATAAGAATATTAAGACCAGAAAGGTAGAATAATTTGGCCAAAATCACAAACACTACTTCACTATGGCAGACTGGAACTGCTCAATACATCTTGCAAACTCCTGTATGATAAAAAAAATGCAGCTACTAATTTCAGTCTAATTTCTTCTAGTGAGGGGCAGCTTAAATTTGCCAAATATGTCAGTTATACTTTAGCTCTGCATAGGTGAGGTCCTTTAACAAAGACCCAGAAACAGTTCATGAGAGTGCTATTAATTACAAACCATCTCAGTAAATGGGACTACTTTGTCAAAAATAAAATGCATTTAACAAAATCTAAATAAAATTTTAGCATGATTTAACACTGGTAAAATACCAACGTCAGAACTTTCAACTTGCTTGCCAAACCACCTTGGGGAATCTGTGATTAAAGTACATTTTTCTTTTTTTTCCCCATGATTTATTTATTTGAGAGAGAGAGAGAGAGAAGGGGAAGAGGGAGAAAATCTCAAGCAGACTCCCTGCCAAGCACAGAGCCTGACTCAGGGTTCAATCCCACGACCCTGAGATCATGACCTGAGCTGAAATCAAGAGTCCAACGCCTAACAGACTGAGCCACCCAGGCATCCCTAATGTACATTTTTCTAAAGAAGGCAATCAAATTAAAATTTCTAATGTAACCCACAAAAATGGAAGGAAAGGACACATATTATGGATGTTCAGACATGTTAAATGCTGTAGTCAAATCTAATTTTTAAATCCCAACTAGTGTCTATTCATTTTTTAGTTTCAGTTGCGACTTAAGAAGTACATCTGACTAGTAGACGAACCATGAGAGACGATGGACTCTGAAAAACAAACTGAGGGTTCTAGAGGGGAGAGGGGTGGGAGGATGGGTTAGCCTGGTGGTGGGTATTGAGGAGGGCACATTCTGCATGGAGCACTGGGTGTTATGCACAAACAGTGAATCATGGAACACTTCATCTAAAACTAATGATGTAATGTATGGGGATTAACATAAGAATAAAAAAAAAATTGAAAAAAAAAAAAAGAAGTACATCTGACTAAACCTAAATAACTCTGGGAAATTTCTGGCACATAACTTTTCAATGTTTATATACACATGAATAAATATACAAACTCTAATACCAATACTATTTTTAAAATTGGCATCACGTTGTATATGAGAGTGTATCATGGGTATTTTCTTATATCATTAAATATCCTAAAAGCATCATTATTAGTGACTAACATTATAATTAATTCAATTATACCCCATTCTTAAAAACTTAAGATTACTTCTAACCTTCTGTTATTTCAATAAACACCATGAAAATCAGCCTTATATATAAATCCATACCTGCATCGCTGATATTACCTTGGATAAATTTCTAGAAATGCAATCGTTGAATAACACTGAGTCAAAGGATATGAACATAAATATTACAACACTGCTTTCTAAACTATAGAAATATCATTAACCCAGAATAAATCAGACCCTAGACATCCTGATAAAGGTTCTTCTATTACGTTAATATCAAGGCTTTCGCCCACAACTCCATGCCAGCTCACAAGGAATAAAACTTCTTTGACCAAAAAGAAAATCCTGTCTCAAGTGAAAAATAAAAAAACACGATGAATGGTGTTTGAGCTTATTTTTATAGACCTTCTGAACATGCATGTGCCTCAACACAATGGGTCAACAATACAGAGGGAAAAGTTCTTTGAATACAGAAGTTAATACTGAAAAACTGTCAAAAAATAAAAAACACAGTGAAACTTCCCTTATAATGTTTTCCAGGGAATAACATTTGTGGTTTTTTTTGGGGGGGGGGGTGGATGCGGTGGGCAGAAGGAGAGTGAGAACCTTAAGCTTGAGCCATAAGTACTTTCCAAAAAGTACTTAAGCTTGACGTTAGGCTTGATCTCACAACCCTGAGATCACGACCTGAGCCGAAATCAAGAGTCGGACGCTTAACTGACTGAGCCACCCAGGCACCCCCAGGGAATAATATTTCTAAAACATTTGCTCAAAGCAACGAATTAGGAAATATGGTTTTCTAGGCCTTAGAAAAAACTTTTTAAAACAATGCTGTCTGAAGACAGAGGCAACAGAGAAGACATCATAATGAAGTTTAACTGTGTTTTCATTTTAAAAATTGGGGAAAACCCAAAATACTTACTTTGTAAATAGTGCAAAACCATCAATACAAGACTATAGCTGCTTAAAGTACCACGACTGGCATCATTTATCTCATGGTGACTCGCCCACTTCTTAATCACCAGTACTAATGGACGAACTCGATTTTCAACTGAAAGTGAAATTAAAACTTAAAAATGGTAAGGAAATATTATGGTGTCTTTGAAAGCTTGTAACATTTCCCAACTACAACAAAAAGAGCACTGCCTCCCTATTTATTAAACATTGTGTTCACCATAAATGTGTCTTGCTTTTAAAAGGTATCTTAGTCACCTTTTAAAAATTATTAATTATTAAAATTTGTTTTATTGACCTATAACTCCAGTAGTATATAATTTTAGTATAACAAAATATTATACATATAATAAAAGACACTATGCATAAACATATTTAAACAGATGTCAGTATTTATTACATCTTTAAAAAGGAATAAAGAATGAAGGATAGAGAAGGCTGATTATTATTTGGAAACAAAAAACTTACGGTATGCATAAGTTCTGAGAAGGAATGTGTTTCTTATTCCAACAATATTGTTTACATTCAAGTCGAATTCCACACAACTATGAAAAAGAGAGAAATACACTTTAGCTCAAGTGTTCTGAAACATTAGCTCAAGTGTTTTGAAACAAACTCCCTAGTAACTAAATTAATATTCATCTACCCTATGATGCAAAAATAGCATGAGCCCAAAGGCCAAATACTTTAAAATGAGGCACTAAAAAAGTAAGAATAAATACATACTCAGTACATATGATTTAGTGTATATTAAAAATATAAAAGAGGATTACCGTTGCAAGATTCACAATGTACTACACTAAGGCTCCAATTATCCCTAATAAAACAAATTTTAAAATTTTGCAGTCCTGTCCAGATAAACAAAATTATGTGACCAAAAACATTTCTGGCCAAGTTATCCCACTGAGTTATATAGTCTCAATTAATTTGGAATTAAAGTGTCATTTGCTTTAAAACAACAGAAATAGGGGCGCCTGGGTGGCTCAGTCATTAAGCATCTGCCTTCGGCTTGGGTCGTGATCCCAGAGTCCTGGGACTGAGCCCTGCATCGGGCTCCCCGCTCAGCAGGAAACCTGCTTCTCCCTCTCTCACTCCCCCTGCTTGTGTTCCCTCTCTCACTGTGCCTCTCTCTGTCAAATAAATAAATAAAATCTTTAAAAATTAAAAAAAAACAACAGAAATAAAATGCCAAATAAAGTACAGGTGAAAAAAACAGAAGGAGTCTATACATTATATTCCCTCCAAAAAAGATAAGACATAAATAAGATACAAATTATAATATCATACCAAATTTAGCTACTGATATCTGGGAAGAACAGTCAAACACATAACAGAAGGGTTACGTCTTTGAAAGCAAAGATATCATGCAATTCACAATTTAAAAATAGGGCAATAATGATGGGATCTACAAAGAAAGGGTAAATCCAAAATAAAAGGAAAGATTAATGAAAATTACATTATGAGGCCCAACTTCCTCTGCACACTGAGTTTTTCTATGAAAAGACTGCCTAAAATAAAAACTTAACAAAATTCCTTTCTATGAACTTTTAATTATAAAAATGGAAATCTACCAATTCAGATTTTCTTGTTTTGGGAAATGAAATACTATAATCTCTCAATCAACCATGCATATTATTAAAAACAGATAGTAGTATTAACACTTCAGATATCATATATATTTGCCTTTGGGAGCTTATGGAAACAATGGAGATACATTCTTCAATTGCATCTGTGAAAGGCTAACACTGAAACCAGTATAACTCAATAAAGAGGAAAAAACAGACGGAAACCAGTTTGCAATTAAAAACTTTTCCAAAAATATGATTTCAGAGCTTTAAAAATATCCACAGTACTTGCTTCAAATTCTACTTCTGGAAATACTAAACTAATCTTATATATATGGAAAAAAGTTTATGTACAAAATGCTTATTCTAATGGGAATAAGTTAATCACAATATATTCACTCATGAAATATTACTGTAAAGCCATTTAAACTGAAGCCAGAAAATAATCAATGATATAAGCAAATATCCATGACATATGATTAAATAAAAAGTATAATCTCAATTTTAGTTTTAAAAACTCTTATGCATTCATATGCATAGAAGAGGGACTGAAAGTTTTACACCAAAATGTTCACATCATTTAACTTTGGGTGTTAGAAGCAGACTTTCTTTTTTTTAACGTCTGTATAGAAAATATAAAATGGTGTTTATAAAGAACACTTAACGATGAAAAAAGTTTGTATAATAATCTTAAATAGAAAAAGAAATGCACCCAATGAAGGAGCACCCAAATACTTAAAGCAGTTAAAAACAAACATAAAGGAAATAATCGACAGTAATACAGTAATAGTGGGGGGCTTTAAAACCCCACTTACATCAATGGACAGATCATCCAAACAGAAAATAAACAAAGAAACAGTGACTCTGAATGACACATTGGACCAGATGGATTTACCAGATACATTTAGAACATTCCATCCTAAAACAGCAGAATACACATTCTTTTCAAATGCACATGGAACAGTCTCCAGAACAGATCACATATTAGGCAACAAAACAAGTCTCAACGCATTAAAAAAGATCGAAGTCATTCCATGCATCTTTTCTGACCACAACGCTATGAAACTAGAAATCAACCACAAGAAAAAAAAACTGGAAAGAGCACAAATACATGGAGATTAAATAACGTGCTACCAAACAATGAATGGGTCAACCAAAAAAATCAAAGAGGTAATCGAAAAATACATGGAGACAAACGAAAATGAAAACACAATGACCAAAAATCTTTGTAAAGCAGCAAAAGTGGGTCTAAGGGGGAAGTTTATAGCAATACAGGCCTACCTCAAGAAGTAATAAAAATCTCAAATAAATAACCTAAACTTACACCCAAACAAGCTAGAAAAAGAAGAACAAAAACTCAAAATCAGTAGAAGGAAGAAAATAATAAAGATTAGAGCAGAAATAAATGAAATAAAAACTCAAGAAAAAAAAAAAAAAACAATAGAACAGATCAGTGAAACCAGGCCCTGCTTCCTTGAAAAGATCAACAAAATTGATAAACCTTCAGCCAGACTCGTCAAAAAAGAAAAGAGAGGACTCAAAATCACAAATGAAAAAGGAAAAATAACGACAACCACAGAAATACAAGGGATTATAAGAGAATATCATGAAAAATTATATGCCAACAAATTTGACAATCTAGAAGAAATGGATAAATTCCCCAGAAACATATAACCTCCCAAAACTCAATCAGGAAGAAACAGAAAATTTGAACAGACTGATTATACCAGCAATGAAATTAAATTAGTTATCAAAAAACTCCAAACAAATAAAAGTCCAGGACCAGAAGTCTTCACAGGCGAATTCTACCAAACATTTGAAGAAGAGTTAATATGTATTCTTCTCAAGCTATCCCAAAAAAATAAAAGAAAAGGAAAACTTCCAAATTCATTCTATAAGTCCTGCTATTACCCTGATACCAAAACCAGATAAAAACACTACAAAAAAAACAGAACTATAGGCCAATATCTCTGATGAATATAGATGTGAAAATCCTCAACAAAATATTACCAAATTCAACAATACATTAAAAAAGTCATTTATGACAATCAAGTGGAATTTATTCCTGGAATGCAAGGGTGGTGCTCAATATCTGCAAATCAATAAATGTGACACGTCACATCCATAAGAGAAAGACTAAAAACCATACGATCATTTCAATAGATGCAGCAAAAGCACATGACAAAGTACAACATCCATTATAATACAAACTCTCAACAACACAGGTTTAGAGAGGACATACCTCACCATAATAAAGGCCAAATATTGAAAAACCCACAGCTAACATTGTACTCAACAGTGAAAAACTGAAAGCTTTCCCCCTAAGACCAAGACAAGGATGCCCACTCTCACCATTTTTACAGAGTACTGGAAGTCACAGCCACAGCAATCAGACAAGGAAAAGGAATAAAAGGCAACCAAATTGGTAAAGCAGTAAAACTTTCACTATTCGCAGATGACATGATACTATATATAGAAAACCCTAAAGACTCCATCAAAAACAATAACTGATAAATGAATTCAGTAAGGTTGCAGGATACAAAATCAATGTACAGAAATCCATTGCATGTCTATACATTAATAAGGAAGCAACAGAAAGAGAAATTAAGATGCAATCCCACTTACAATGGGATTGTAAAAATAGAATAAAATACCTAGGAATAAACTTAACCAAGGAGGCAAAAGACTTACACTTTAAAAACTATAAAACACTGATGAAAGAAACTGAAGACAATACAAATAAATAGAAAGATATTCCATGCCCATGGACTGGAAGAACAAATACTGTTAAAATGTCCATACTACCCAAAGCAATCTATCTAAAGATCTAATGAAATCCCTATCAAAATACCAACAACATTTTTCACACAACTAGAACAAATAATCCTAAAATTTGTATGAAACTACAAAAGACCCAAAATAGCCAAAACAGTCTTGAAAAAGAAAAACAAAGCTAGAGGTATCACAATTCCAGATTTCGAGTTATACTGCAAAGCTGCAGATACCAAAACAGTCTGGTACTGCCAGAAAATAGACACACAGATCAATGGAACAGGACAGAGAGCCCAAAAACAAACCCACGATTCTGTGGTCAATTAATCTTCAACAAAAGAGAAAGAATATGCAATGAAATAAAGACAGTCTCTTCAATAAATGGTGTTGGGAAAACTGAACAGCTACATACTAAAGAATGAAACCGGACCACTTTCTTACACCATACACACAAACTCAAAATGGATTAAAGATCTAAATGTGAGACCTGAAACCATAAAAATCCTAGAAGAGAGCACAGGCAGTAATTTCTCTCACATCAGCCATAGCAACATTTTTCTATATGTGTCTCCTGAGACAAGATAAATAAAGGCAAAAATACACTACATCAAAATAAAAAGCTTCTGCGTAGTGAGGAAACAATCAACAAAACTAAAACAATCTACTGAATGGGGGAAGATATTTACAAATGACAAACTTATACAACTCAAAACCCAAAAAACAAATTCCAATTTAAAAAAAATGGGCAGAAGATATGAACAGACATTTATTTCTCCAAAGACATTCAGATGACCAACAGACATGTGAAAAGATGCTCAACATCACTCATCATCAGGGAGATGCAAATCAAAACCACAATGAGATATTACCTCACACTTGTCAGAATGGCTAAAATAAAAAAACACAAGAAACAGTAAGTGTTGGCAAGGAGGTGGAGAAAAAAGAACCCTTTGTGCCCTGTTGGCAGGAATGCAAACTGAAGCAGCCACTGCGGAAAACAGTATGGAAGTTTCTCAAAAAATTAAAAATAGGACTACCCCATAATCCAGTCATCACATTACTGGATATTTACCCAAAGAATACAAAAACACTAATTTGAAAGATATATGCACCCTGATATTAATTGCAGCATTATTTACAATAGCCAAGTTTGGAAGCAACCCAAATTTCCATCAAAAGATGAATGGATATATGTATTATCTCGCATCTACATGTATGTATGTGTATACACACACACACACACACACAGAGGAATATTACTCGGCCATAAAGAAAAAATCTTACCATTTGCAACAACATGGATGGAGCTACAAGAGTATTTATAATAATACTAAGTGAACTAAGTCTTTCAGAAAAAGACAAAGACAAATACCATATAATTTCACTCATGTGGAATAAAAAAACAAATAGATGAGCAAAGGAAAAACAAATGAGAGAGACAAACCAGGAAACAGATTCCTGTCTGTAGAGAACAGATGGTTACCAGAGGGGAGGGGGATGGGGGGAATGGGTGAAATAGGTGATCGGATTAAAGAGTACACTTATTATGATGAGCACTGAGTAATGCACAGAATTCTTGAATCACTATATTGTACACTTGAAACTAATATAACTGTACGTTAACAATACTGGAATTAAAATTTAAAACTTAAAAAAAAAAGAGAAGGCCTGGTTTGTTCAGTCGGTTAAGCATCCGACTCTCCATCTCAGCTCAGGTCTTGATCTTAGGGTTCTGAGTTCAAGCCCCACACTGGGCTTCACACTGGGTGTGGAGCCTACTTAAAAAAAAATTTTTTTTAATTAAAAAATTTTAAAAACTACAAAAAAGGGGGGGCGCCTGGGTGGCTCAGTTGGTTAAGCGACTGCCTTCGGCTCAGGTCATGATCCTGGAGTCCCGGGATCGAGTCCCGCATCGGGCTCCCTGCTCGGCAGGGAGTCTGCTTCTCCCTCTGACCCTCCTCCCTCTCATGCTCTCTGTCTCTCATTCTCCCTGTCTCAAATAAATAAATAAAATCTTTAAAAAAAAAAAAAAACTACAAAAAAGGGAAAGGAATAAAATATATAATTACAACTACAACCATATATTTTTTAAATGATTATAATAAGCTAATAATTTTATTTATTTAGTTTATCTCCCTATAAAGTATTTGGTAAAAATTCAATAAATATTTATAGATTGGATGGATATTTGGATGAATGGAGGGGAAGGTGTGAGCCAGGCATATATCTAAGGATTTGTTTAAAATATATATATTCAGTCAATTGTAATTATTTGCAGTAGTTATGTTCTATAACGTCACTGTAAATACTGAATTAGTGAATACAAAACCACTGCTCCTAGGGGATTAGGTTTCTACAAGCCTTCAGTCAAAACATTTTCATCAATCGATCAAAACCTAACTTTTTTTTATGTGTTTCCATTTAAAGACAACTTGTTCACTGACAACGAACTCATGACCAAGTGCACTGTAACTCATGTCTGAACAAAGCATATCTAATACATGTATTTCCTCCATAAGGCACATCACAGCTTTATACAAAGAAACCATAGACAGTAACTCAGCACTATGCCAGGGGGCCATTTTAAACA
Organism: Neomonachus schauinslandi; assembly: GCF_002201575.2. Classification (NCBI taxonomy): domain Eukaryota; kingdom Metazoa; phylum Chordata; class Mammalia; order Carnivora; family Phocidae; genus Neomonachus; species Neomonachus schauinslandi. Next base: position 57,557,015 of record NC_058409.1, on the reverse strand, counting down.
GCAAAGGCACTCATAAAAAGCACCAAAATGTAAAAAACATGGCACTAACTGGACTGTGAAAAGAATAATTGTTTACAGTATAAGAGGTGAAACAAGAAGGCAGACTGTTACATTATTTAACCTCAGTTAGGAACCTGTACATTTCGTGACTCAGAATTTTCTCCACTCTGCACATGTCTACAAATAACCATGAAAATGCAGCTAGTATTAATTTGGAGGGTTACAAAATAAATTTCATCAAGTAGGCAAATTCGTAAAGAATCCATGAATAATGAGGATCAAGTATGTATATATTTGCACTTATATTTATGTAAACAATCTCAGTATTACTTTTATAAAACTGGACTAGAAAATCTAATTTAACAATCCTATCTATTCTTTAGAAAACAACAAATCTTGTTTAACCAATGAAATAGTCAACACCTATTTACATTTTATATTCAGATATTATATAAAAGATTCCAATCCCCATGCCCATAACAATTTCAGAACCCAGGCTGGTAGAGTGTACCAACAGATATAATTACATTTATAACAACCCCCTTGATAGAAATACACATCAAATTTCAAAATACACATAAATTTCATCAGTTAAGATATGTTCTGAAGAGTGATTACATTTCCAAAAGGCAAGAGATCATTTAAAAATGTGAAATGTAAATATATATACATATTCTTTAATATGGATAGTTTCAAACACTCAAAATGTCAAGCAGAATAACTAAGTACAGGTAAGCATAAAAAATTGCTCAGACTGTTCCAAAAAATCATCTCAAAGACCAAATCAAGCAGTTCTAAAAACTGATGAAGATAAGCGATTATACTGTAGCATACATTCCTTAATTATCTCCATCAAAAGTACATCTAAAAATTATCTAAAGCAACTGAAAAAGGAAGTTCAATAATTACTTACCTGACTTTATCCCTGAACTTCACAATTGGCACTTTTGCTCGAATCAGCTGAGGTCTCTCAATGTAGCCAGCTGAAGGATAAAAGATAATGTGAATACCTGTAAATGTTTCTCAAATTCATAGTGTTCCAATGCACGTTTTTAAAAAATAGTATTTTACTAAACTAAAACAATTTAACAGTCTTTGATAAGAAAGCAAAGGAAGGACATTATCACATTCTTCTAAGACTGAAACTTCCAATACCATTTAGAGGAATTTATATTAAAATTCAGAAATGTCATCTAATATCTAGTAATAGTCATAAAGAAATTCATCACAGCATTATACACATGAAAAATATCTAGGCTGGCAGCAAGGGGATAGCTAAATTCTAGTATAGCACAAGGCAAAATATTATGGCAGCCATAAAAATCCTATTTATAAAGAGTCTTTAATGTGGAAAGGCCTACACATGATACATGGGGCAGTGATACATTTAAATAAGTATGATCTCTAAGTGGAAGAATACATGTACTCATATTTTTATTCCATCAAACTTTAAAAATTTTTTTAAAAATAATACACGTCCATTATAGAAAACTAGGAAAATACAGGAATATATAAAAAAAGGAAACTGCAAACTCTTCCCAAAGGAACGATTTCCTAATGCTGTAACTAAAGAAAAGCATAATACCAGACTTAAAAATGATAATTTTTCCTGTTATAATGCTTTTACCACCAAAATCATAAAATACGTCAAGCTTCAAATAGAATTTGTGTGCAGGAATTCAATGAGGCTTCAATGAAAAATAAGATTAAGAGTTAAAAGTCGCAAGTTCCAGGTACAGGTTCTGAGAGCAACAAACAAACTATACTCCTCAGGCTAATTACTAAACCCACTGATCATCATTCTCCTTAACTATGAAAAATAACAACCAAAAAAACTTTTGAAGTAGATGATTTCTAACGTCCCTTTGTTTTTAATATTTGAGTATTCTAATAACAGCTATGGAAAATCCATTTAAGGTATGAATTACTCCTTTACTTCACAAATGTGAAAACTTAAGTCCACTAAAATAAATCACTTCATTTATTTCTCTCCAACAGTAGATATAACTCATCCAGGGCAATAACTTGTCACTTAACTTTGTATTTTCCAGGCCAAAGCCTGACACATAGGAGTATCTGTTGAATAAATGGGCACAGCTCTTTCCAACATCACACAGGTAGAGTGACTTAAACTGTCCACAATATTGTGGAAATTTAAAATAATTTGAGATGGCTTAACATGTAGATTAAAATCCACTTAGCTCACTTATTCAAGAATAAAATCTTATAATAAAATGGCCTAAGTCAATAATTTTGCTTTTTGTTGGAGTAATTCATTTACGGGCTTCATGTTCAGTGATTCTATTTTTAAAATGTGACGTCATAAACTGCATGTCATTGCAAAACAGATGAAATTCTCACTTCCCCACATGAATACTTTATTTGTATCACCCTTTTGGCTTTTCACAGATACTCTGCACTACAGCTATTCATATTCATGCTTTGGCTTCCCTAATAGTCTACTGAGAAAAAGAACTGAAGCTTATATATATTTGAATTCCCAGTGCATGCAGTGGGATTATCTTCTAAGTAAACTCAAAGAATTGTTATCTTTCTAATCAGGAGTTAAAAAGAATTCACTTGGAAAAAAAAGGATCCATATTATACCTATCCTGACCAGATAAACAACTCTTACCAGAAAATAAAGTGAGAGACATATTAAATAGTTACGTCAGATGACATATGAACTTGAGGCATATGAAACTTACAAAGTCTAGTACAGAAGTGTTTATGGACTAAGGTGAGTATATGCCGTGCTTCAGTCTTCTGATTTACCTGAAAAAAACACTGAAAAGTTAAAAATAAAGTGTTTTTTCATTACCTTCCTAAATTTAGTGTTTTATTTTCTTAATGTTTCTCATCAAAGAGAAACCATACAAAGTAAACTTTTCTTCAGAGTTATTTTTCAGTATACATTAAATTACATTATAGAAAAAGTCAACTTTAATGCTGTCTTTCACATCAACATTCCTAAATCAATTCCTAATCATAAACTTAAGGCAAAATTTAAAAAATATTAAAAGTCTTATATGTCATTTAACTTTAGTATAAATGGACATAAAGCAATCTTCTCCTAGAAAAACAAACAGAGGGCGCCTGGGTGGCTCAGTCGTTAAGCGTCTGCCTTCAGCCCAGGTCATGATGCCAGGGTCCTGGGACTGAGCCCTGCACCAGGCTCCCTGCTCAGCAGAGAGTTTGCTTCTCCCTCTCCCTCTACCCCTCTACCCCCCGCCCCCGCTCTTATCCCCCCTGCTCCTACTGTCTCTCTCTCTCTCTCTCTCAAATAAAATCTTCAAATAAAAAAAAAAGAAAAAAAGAACAAACATAATTTTAACTTTCTGTTAACAGATTGTATCCTTATCTTAAGGATAAGGTTCAAATCTGGTGTCTCACTCTAAGTTCTGACATGATTCAAACATATGAACAAGAGCGGATTAGTAGGATGTGGCTGGGTAGAGTCTAACTCGAATTCTGAGAGAAAGATTTAATTAAAAGTCTAGTATTCTTCACTATGTTTATTATTTCCGAGGCTTTTTTCCAAAGTTTTCCTTTACATGATTTCAAAGCCTAAAAACATGTCAGTTTCTTTCCTGGAATAAATCTCTTTCTGATTTGCAGTAACTAGAAGCCAATTTTGTTAATGAAATAATAAAAATATATATTATGATTCAGTAGATATTTTTTGTATTTTTAAAGAGGTGAAATGTAATAACGAATATTAAAACTATAGTGAAATTAATCTTTGGTAATTCAGAAGAGACCTCAGCATATTAAAGAGATTGCTTCAAGTTAGCTTAATGAACACCAATTGCTGTGGTATTAAGGACCCACAAGAGTATCAGTTAACTGGGCGCCTGGGTGGCTCAGTTGGTTAAGCGACTGCTTTCGGCTCAGGTCATGATCCTGGAGTCCCAGGATCGAGTCCCGCATCGGGCTCCCTGCTCGGCAGGGAGTCTGCTTCTCCCTCTGCCCCTCCCCCCTCTCATGTGCTCTCTCTCTCATTCTCTCTCTCTGAAATAAATAAATAAAATCTTTAAAAAAAAAAAAGAGTATCAGTTAACAGGAAATTCAAACAAACATAAACTAAATAACAAAATTTGGTTGCTAAATAAAAATAAAAATAAACCCAAAATATCATAGAAAAATATATTCAATCACAATAGTATTTTTTTAAAAGTCAGTGAAATCCCTTTTTGTATTCCCAAAATAAGAACTCCAAATCCCATAGCATTTCTAAAGGGGAAAAAAAAGATTAAAAATAGAATCACTGATAATTCAAACGGAAAGGAAACATCAAAATAATACTGACACATACTCTTCTTGTTGCATCCTGGCAACATATCCAATCCAATGACATTTCAGAATAGAGGCAGAGCAAACACAGTGAAGCCATCTTACTTTAACAACTTAAAAATAAATGCTAGGGCGCCTGGGTGGCTCAGTTGGTTAAGTGACTGCCTTCGGCTCAGGTCATGATCCTGGAGTCCTGGGATCGAGTCCCGCATCGGGCTCCCTGCTCGGCAGGGAGTCTGCTTCTCCCTCTGACCCTCCTCCCTCTCATGCTGTCTCTCATTCTCTCTGTCTCAAATAAATAAATAAAATCTTTAAAAAAAAAATAAAATAAAATAAATGCTAAAATCCCTGTTATGTGTATTTGTACGTATGCACATGCCTTAAAAGAAAAGGCATTTCCTGACTTTCCTTGAATTACTATGAAGAGAGAATCCAAAGAACTAATTAAAACAAAAGAAGTTTTTCCCTTTAATGGTTTTTTTTGTTTTTTTTTAACTAGGCTCCACACCCAGCATGGAGCCCAAAGTGGGACTCACACTCACAACCCTAAGATCAAGAGCTGAGATCAAGAGTCAGATGCTTAACCAACTGAGCCACCCAAGGCACGCCTCTTCAACAATTTTTATATGAAATTTCTTGAATGACTTAACATAAGAAGAACACTTGCAATAAATATTTCATTACTTACTGGTTCTTCTTTAACAACTAGGCATAAATCACCATCACTGCTCCGGGTACCAAATCCATTCAAAGAGGACCCAACCAAAAAAAGTCTGCTTTCTAGAGAAATAGAATGGAATTATAAGGTATTATTTAATATTTGAAGTAGGAATGCATATACAAAGGGCATGCAAAATAGGGAAACATACGTGGAAATAACAGCTGAATTTCTCTCTGCAGCTGTGTTCGACACAGTTCTTTCTTCTTTAAATCACTTACTTGCTGCTGACATGCTTCAAATAACTCCAGTATCTGCTGACTCAACTTGAATCCACCGCAAAAAAAGTAAAAATTTTGTTCAGAAATGTAAAAGTAATTACCATCCTAAGAAGTGTTGTTTTACACAGTATTTTAAATACAACAGTATTTTAAAAAAATAAATGAATATTTATCTCCTTAACATTTTCCAAAACTACTGTTACTCAATAGTTACTTAATAACTAAAATAGTTACTAACTTTTCCAAAGTAAAGTATCATTGATAAGTCACAGGAAAAGTACAGTTGGTCACAGAAAATTCTTAATGAGTATAAGCCTTGGGACAGCAAACTACAATTTTCACTTGCTGCCTGTTTCTGGAAGGCACATGAGCTAAGAATGGTTTTTACATTTTTAAAGGGTTATAAAAACAAACAAGTAAAGATATGCAACAGAAACATATGAATGGCAAAGTCTAAAATATTTACTATCTGTCCCTTTAAAAAAGAAGTTTGCCCAACCCAATATTCATACCACCAATAACAAATATTAACAAACTTTAAAAGAAAAACCCCTGGTGGTCCTTGCCCACGCAAACCGCCCTCCTTCCCCATTTTTACAATACTGGCTTGAACCCTGTCTTCTTATTGCCATCTATAGATAGATCTCCTTGTTCATCTACCTATCTGGTTTACACTTTCCCCTCCAACCCAACTCTTATCATCACAGGTAATTTCCTCATCTACAACAGGCTATATACATATCACAACATACTCCAACCATTTCTGAACTTCTCTTACTTCAATATTTTTCATCAGCATTACACTCCCACAGCCATAACATGGTCTTTACAATAAAAGAGAACAGACCTCTGAAATTTTAAATTCCAATATTCTATCTTGGCTTCAATCTCCTGTCCAATTCTTACTTTCTTACTCCCCTCATACCTGTTCCAGAACCATAAAGACCTGAATTTTACTGAATCCTCCCTTTTTTCCCAGCTCATTAGCACCTGAGTGGTATAATTTCTTTCCCTATCCAGTCTATACCACAAAGTGCATCCCTTGAACCACTCTCTTTTGTCATGCCTTAACATTATCCCCTTGTCATGCTCAATCTAACATCTGTCCTGAAAAATCTTAATCTTAGGTCTATACAACCACCTTCCAAGTTCTTACATCAGAACATGAAACTGAAAAAAATTTTTAAATCACAAAACTGACCTCTTTCAACTATAAAGTCCTAAGGTTGGTCCTTAGCATCATTCAGGCTTCCATGCCTCTGGTTAGATTTTGCTCTCACTTCTCACCATCATCGTTCTAAAATCTTTACTACTTTCCTCAAGTCCCCTATACTTACCTCATTCTCTGTAGCAAATAACTTTACATAAAGTTTACTAAGAAAAGTGAAAATAGCAGATGTAACATTCCTCAGCTTCCTAACTGCAAAGTTCTGCAAACTAATATACCTGAATGAATCTCATCTCTTTATCTCTTCTGTCAGACAAACTGTTCTCTTCCCCTGTTCAAAGTTAATCCCTCTACCAATACTTTTGTTTCAGGGCACAAATACTTCCATGAGTTTTTCCATATCTCTCTTGCATTTTCAGCCTCTCCCTCTCTAGGCCTTCCCCAGAGCCCATGTGCCATGAAGCACTAGTCTCACCCATCATTTAAATGTTTTCTTAAAACAGGCAAATAAACAAAACAAAAACAGAAACAAACTCATACATACAGAAAACAAACTGGTGGCTGTCAAAAGGAGGGCATAGAGGAATAGGCAAAATAGGTGAAGGGGATTAAGAGATACAAACTTTGTTACAAAATAACTATGTTACAGGGTTGAAAGATAGGGCATAGGGAACGTAGTCAATAATATTGTAATAACTTTATACTGCTGTGACAGAATAATTACATTTAATGTGGTGAGCATTTCCTAACATATATAATTATCAAATCACTGTTGTACACCTAAAACTAATATATTATATGTCAACTGTACTTCATTAAAAATTTTTTAATTAAAAAAAGAAAGAATTTTTAAATAGATGGACAAAAAAATAAAACATTTTCTTTTGTCATGTTTAGAATACACATTTTAAGAAGGCAGAGGCAGGGCGCCTGGGTGGCTCAGATGGTTAAGCGTCTGCCTTCGGCTCAGGTCATGATCCTGGAGTCCCGGGATCGAGTCCAGCGTCGGACTCCCTGCTCAGCAGGGAGTCTGCTTCTCCCTCTGATCCTCCCCCTCTCATGCTCTCTCTCTCTGTCTCATTCTCTCTCTCAAATAAATAAATAAAATCTTAAAAAAAAAAAAAAAAAAAGAAGGCAGAGGCAGTCTGGGCAATTAGACAATGAAAGAGACGTCATTTTTAATATTCCTTTGATAATAATATTAATATACTTAACATTAATATTTTAATAGTTTTTAATAACCCTCTCTCCAAAAAAACATAAAGCAACCAGAATAAAACAAACATATAAAACCAAACCAAAATAAAATAAAAGAGGGCCAACAAATACAAATGACTACGTATCACTCATAAACCCCAAAATATGAGCAATTGGAACCAAATACCAATAGCAGCAAGACCCACATGGTACCAGAAACATTAAGAAGAAAAAAAGGAAAAAGATTTTGGACAGTCCTGAAGCCAGACCATCCAGAAATCAAATTGCCTATAGGTAGTACTTTCTGCCCCCTTCCTCAAATTGAGGAATCCAATTCAGAGTGGAACAGCAACCAAAACTGCGGGAGAGTTTCACAGGCTACATGCGAGAGTTTACAGGTAAATGCAAGAGGATCACAGAAAGATCAGAAATCTCAAAACAAAGTGAAAGCTCCCTTCTAAGACAAAGCAACACACAAGCAGAAACTGCCAGGAGAAATCTAAACTAAACAGTAGAGAGCCATAAGGGGCAAAGAAAACACGGTCTAGAACTAAAATGATTCTGACTCCCAAGGGACATATGACACTGTCTGGCAACATTTTTAGTTATCATAACTGGGGGCAAGAGGGGTGCCATAGGGTGGTCACTGGCATCCAGTAGTTAGAGGTCAGGATGCCACTAAATATCCTACAATGAATTGGGACAATCCCTCACAGCAAAGACTATCTGACCCAAAATGCTGAAAAATCCTAGTCTAGCTATAAGTAAAGAAAAAGGAGAGAAAAAGTGTCAGACAGTATATTTCTGAATACTACATAACTATAGAAAAGGATTCCTAAAGCCATAAATCTAGGAAAGCTAGTCTGCCCAACCATTCTAATTTAAAAGTAGTACAGGAAAAGGCATCTCACTTGTATTTGGATTTGTTAAATGCAAATTTTGGAATCTCAGAGAGGTGAGAATAAGAGGACAGAAAAAATATTTGAAGAAATAATGCCTAAAAAGGACTCTGGTCAATTTTCATACAAAGTTTTTTGGTTTTTTGTCTTGTTTTGTTTTTTAAAGATTTTATTTATTCATGTGAGACAGATAAGAGAGAGAGAGAATGAGCAGGGGGAGAGGCAGAGGAAGGAGAAGCAGACTCCCTGCTGAGCTGGGAGCCCAATGTGAGGCTTGATCCCAGGACACTCAGATCATGACCTGAGCCCAAGGCAGATGCCCAACCATCTGAGCCACTCAGGTGCCCTTCATACAAAGTTTTTATAAGAAAACTGAGAATAGACTAACACTCCTACAGATAATAAAGCACACCAGAAAGACATGTCCACAAAACTACTGGAAATTTTAATATAATATATCAAGCCAAGGCTTTTTCTCCTATGTTTTATTTTCCAAAAAGATAAGTGACTATAAAGTATCTATACTAGTACTAACAAAAAAGAATTGGAAATCTACATTTTAAAAACTTATCAAACGCAGCAAAAAACATAAGTATTTTAGAAATATGTTTACCAAAAGATACATAAAACTTGTACACTTAAAATTACTAAGTACTGATGTGAGAAATTAAAAACCTAAATAAATGGAGAGCTATACCATGTTCATGGATCAGGTAACTAGTGTTAAGATGTTAATGCTCCTGAAATTAATCTACACAGTCAATGCAATCAAAACAAAATAAAATACCCAGCATGTTTGTTTCTAGAAGTTGAGAAAGTAACTTTAAATTTTATTTGAAAGGCAAAAGACCAAGAATAGCCAAAAAGAAAAAAAAAAAAGGAAGAAAAAAGTTGGAGGATTTGCCTTATCAGACTTCAAGACTTACTATAACAGCTACAGTAAACAAGAAAGTATGGCATAGGCAAAAGGATAGATTAAAAAGAGAACAAAAAATACTGAAATATTTGTGAATATAATGATATGATATCTTTCATGTACTTCAAACAAATGAGGAAGAGAGGTATAGATGAAATAAAATTGGTAGTTATGTTGGTGGTTTTTAAAGCTTCGTAATATGAGGATTTATGATACTATATTCTATTTTTGTATATATTTGATATTTTCCATAAAAACCTTTTCAAAAGCATCCAAGTTTAGGGGCGCCTGGGTAGCTCAGTCATTAAGCGTTTCCCTTCAGCTCAGGTTATTATCCCAGGGTCCTGGGATCGAGCACTGCATCGGGCTCCCCGCTCTGCGGGAAGCCAGCTTCCCCCTCTCTCACTCCCCCTGCTTGTGTTCCCTCTCTCATTATGTCTCTGTCAAATAAATAAATAAAATCTTTTAAAATAAAATAAAATAAAAGCATCCAAGTTTATAAAAGATTTGAAAGAAGTGGCCAGTAAAGTGGTTAATATAAAATTTTAAATAACACTTAACAATTAAATTTTATTGATTTGCAGGACTGGCAAACTATGGCCTGTAAGCCAAATACTGTCCTTGAACTGTTTTGCAGAGGCAGTAAGATAAAATAATTTTTACATGTTTTAAGCATTGTTTCAAAAAGAGAGAAAAGAAAAAAGAATATTTAACAGAGACCCCACACAGCCCACATGTCTAAATTATTTACTATTTGGCCCTTATAGAAAAAGTTTTGCCGACCCCATGATCTAGAGAATCAGTTAGGCAGATCAACACAATCCTAGAACTAATAGTAGGTATTATCCTACATATAACTACATTTCTTGGGTAGCAAAAAGAAATTTCTTTATAACAATGCTCAAATAAAATTTTATCATATTTATGAAGTTCTTTCATCCAAATGATATTCATATAGAAACATTCCTATACAAAAAAATTCATGATTATGTGAAAAATATAAAATTCTATATACTCTTGCTCCTTTCCCTTTTTTACATTCATGGAAACGTTTCTTCTCTTTCAAGTACTGCTAAAATGAAGCACTAACAGGTTTCTATACAAAAGAATTCTCGGGGCGCCTGGGTGGCTCAGTTGGTTGAGCGACTGCCTTCGGCTCAGGTCGTGATCCTGGAGTCCCGGGATCGAGTCCCGCATCGGGCTCCCTGCTTGGCGGGGAGTCTGCTTCTCCCTCTGACCCTCCTCCCTCGCATGCTCTCTGTCTCTCATTCTCTCTCTCACAAATAAATAAAATCTTAAAAAAAAAAAAAAAAAAAAAAGAATTCTCATTATCTAGCTATTTACTTAGGGATTCACATTATCAAATTATGTTCCTGCATCCTAGAACAGACACCATATAGAATATAGAGTACAAATGAGACAAAACTCAAAATAAATGTACATACATGCTGAAATAAGACTTCTACTACTTAAATTTAGAGAAATATTTCAGAAGATGGCTCAATGTTCTTATAATTCGGGGGGGCGGAATGAATGATATGAATTCTCCTTGGCTGATGAATATCAGGCATCAAATATTCAAATCATGTATGTAATACCAACGTGACTATGAATAATGGCACTTCAGGAACTTGCTTTTGCTTCACTCAGAAGCATATTTTTCCTCATCACTGGTTTAAAAAAATGATTCCAACAAAGTATCCATATAATAGATTACTCTTAAAGTTGTTTCAATCTCTACAATACTACCTGTTTAGGCTGCCTTCCAGGATCTATTACTTTAATTTAAAGTAATTGTAGAAGATATCACTTTCTCACTATAAATAAAAGTTGTATCTGTTCAAAACTGTACAAAATATTTACCTACATATAGTATAAAATACTAAAATTAATGTTTCTTCCAAATATAAATGTTCATTTTCCCTAAAAAATATTATAACCTGTCTTCAAAGCCAGGCTCAAAAAAATTACCAATGAAGTTACTGTCTTAGGTCAACACAAGTCATCAAGGACAAGCATACACAGATTCAGAAAAGCTTTTAAATGTGTCAATAAATAAGCTTAAGGTATAACTTTCACATGTCATTCTCAGCAGCTTCTACATTTGTCCGTGTTAGCTGGGTCCCCATGTAAAAGAAAGTGAAAAAAACCTTTCAGCTGGGATTACCAAAACCTGATCATATACTATATGAAAACGGTAACAAGTTTTTGACTAAATATAAGTGCTATCTGAAACAACAAACACAACTCAGAAACAAGCTTTCAAAGACAGGAGCAATAAAATTAAATATGGTACAGAAAACATTAGTTATTAATTCATAAACATTTCAACAAAAACTATCAATTCCTCAGGCTCTCTCCTGCTCTCTCCCCTCAGGCAACAAAGATTGCCATAATATTTGTTACATACGTTAACTCTGGAAAAATAAAGCTAGATATATAATAAAAGTTTAAATTCGTTACTGATGTTAAATTCCCTTTCTCTTAAAATTGACTAAAATAAAATAGAATCAGGAAAATGTCATGCCAAAAACATACTCCTTGTTTTTGTGTTAAATTACTGTTTTTGTGTGGAGTAGAGTCTTCTTAATTTATAAACTGGCACATTAATTAGGCACTTTGAATTACTGATTTCTTTCCCTTAAGTCTGATTGCTTTTAGGCATGTATTATTATTGAACTTGACCAAGAAATAAAAGGAGAATGGAAAAACAAAACAAAACAAGCTTTCACTTGAGGACCTATTGTGTACAGTCCTGGCCTAGATTTTCTACAGAAAAATACATCTCAGTAGCTTTCAAAACTTTTCTGAGACATACATTATAAAGATAGAGCCCTAGGAATAAATTTAACCAAGGAGGGAAAAGAGTTCTACGATGAAAACTATAAAATATTGACAAAAGAAATTAAAGACAACAAATAAATGGAAAGATATCCTGCATTCATGGATTGGAAGAACTAAAATTGTTAAAAAGTCCAAATCAATCTATAGATTTAATGCAAACCCTATCAACACTCCAATGGCATTTTTCACAGAAATAGAAAAAGCGTTGGTAAAAGTCCCATGGAACCAAAAATAACCCAGAAAAGCTATAGCAATCTTGAGCAAGAACAACAATGGAAACATCACACTCCTGATTTCAAATTATACTACAAAGGTATGGTATTCAAAACAGTATGGTACTGGCATAAAAACAGACACCAGACCACTACAGAGCCCAGAAATAAACTCATATGTACACAGTTAACTTATCTTTGACAAAGGTGCCAAGACTATGCAATGGGACGGACTATACGAAAAGGATATTCCTCAACAATGTTGGGCAAACTGGAAATCTACATGTGAAAGAATGAAACTGGACCCTTATCTTACACCAAACACAAAAACCAACTCAAAGTGGATTAAAGATTTAAAAGTAAATAAATAAAATCTTAAAAAAAAAAAAGATTTAAAAGTAAGACCTGAAACTGTAAAACTCTAAAAGCTCCTTGACAGTGGTCTTGCAATGATTTTTTTTGGACCTGACACTAAAAGCACAGTCAACAAAAGCTAAAAATTAACAAGTGGGACTACATCAAACTAAAAAATTTCTGCACAGCTAAAGAAACAGTCAACAAATTGAAAAAGGAACCTACAGAATGGGAGAATATATTCACAAATGATAGATCCAATAAGGAGTTAATATCCAAAATATGTAAGAAACTCCTATGACTCAATAGCAATCAATCAATAACCCAATTTAAAAATGGGCAAAGGACCTGAACAAACATTTGGAATCCAAAGAAGATACACAAATGCCAACAGGTACCTGAAAAGATGTTCAACATTACTAATCATCAGGGAAATGCAAATCAAATCCACAATGAGATATTATCTCACACTTGTTAAAAGGCTATTATCAAAAAGTTAAAGGTAACAAGTGTTGGCCAAGATGTAGAGGAAAAGGAAACCCTTCCACACTGTTGGTAAAAATGTAAATTGTTACAACCATACTGGAAAACAGTATGGAGGCTCCTCAAAAAATTAAAAATAGAACTACCATATGATCCAGCACTTCTGGGTATATATTCAAAAGAAATAAAGTCACTATCTCAAAGAGGTATCTGCACTCCATGTTCACTACAGCATTAAACACAATATCCAAGATACGGAAACATCCTAAATGTCTGTCAATGGATGAATGGATAAAGAAAATGTGGCATATATATATATATATATATATATATATATATACACACACACACACACACACCCATACACATTCATATACACATATATACACATACACATATACATACATACCCACACATATACATACGCACAATGGAATATTATTTGGCCTTACAAAAGAAGGAAATTCTGCCATTTGCAACATGGACAAACCTGGAAGACATTATGCTAAATGAAATAAGCTACACATAAAAATAAAATACTGCATGATCTCACTTATCTTAAATCTTAAATCTTAAAAAGTCAAATAAATAAGCAGAAAGTAGAACGGTGATTATCAGGAGCTGGGAGGTATGGGGGAAATGGGGTGATGTTGGTCAAAGCATACAAACTTGCAGTTATAAGATAGTTCCAGAAATATAATGTACAATATGGTGACTTTAATAAAATGCATTATATACTTGAAATTTGCTAAGAGTGTAGATCTTAGTTGTTCTCACAACAAAAAACTATGGTAACTGTGTGAGGTAAAGGACATTAGTTTGATTGTGGTAGTCATTTCACAATTGATAGACATTATAGTGTACAACTTAAATACATACAATTTTTGTCATACCTCAATAAAGCTTGGAAAAAAGGAGGTAGGTAGGAGATGTGGGCATACACATTTTAACTACAGTTGACCTTTGAACAACACAGGTTTGAATTGCACAGGTCCACTTAGACTTTTTCCAATGAATGCAGTATAGTACTGTAAGTGTATTTTTTTTTGTATGATTTTAACATTTGTTGTCCAGCTTACTTTAAGAATACAGTATATAATACATGTAACATACAGTAGGCTATTAGCAGAATTTTTTTGGGTGTCAAAAGTTATACAGGGATTTTCAACTGCGTAAGAGGTTGGCGCCCCTAATCACTGTGATGTTCAAGGGCCAACTGTATTGGAAATTCAGTGAGCTAACGCTTTACAAACATTCCCTTTTTAAATTTGTTTCTAAGAGCAATAATGAAATTTAAAAGAAAATTTTTTAAAGATAGAGCCTCTAAGAGATCTCTAACTGTCCCTAAACTGTTCCTCCAAGGGTGCCAAGAGGATCCATAAAATTTTCTCCTCTCCAAAATTAAACATTATACAAGATATCTTGAGTAATTCATTCATAATCACCTTTTTATTTTATAATCAATACCAAGAAAACCTCAGCCTAACCTCATCTCAACTAAAAATTCAAAATCAATTACTTCAATTCAATTAATATCTTCAAACTAACCAGAATTTCCAAAGAACAGTTATAATAGATAGAATTCAGGAGCTTGGTTAACTCTTGATTCCTCTACAGCCTCTTTTTTGTCCAGGCAACCATATATTCACCTAAAAGCTAGAGTGAAATAAAAGTTAATTCAGAAAGGTAATTCAGATATTTTACTTAAAGAGTTGTTTGTTAATACAGCAACTTGAAAAACAGACAAAAGATTTTAAAATGGAGGGAAAAAAGTAAATTCAGAGCGTATTCATTTTCAAAACTTAAATCTTCAGGTTTCAAAACGAAGAATATGAATTTTCAAAGTAATTAAAACTTTTACTAACAAAATCTTTCCTTGGAGCTGGCTGAACCAGCTGACTGATATATTATTAATTACAATAAATTCATTATTACCAATCTTAGGTCGGTCTTCTACACTACACAGCAAGTACTGTTTCAAGTCTTCTCCATTCTATTCCTCTATTTCTATTTCTCTATTTCACAGCTTGATTTCCTGCAGTCAGTCAATGCTATTTCAAACCTTCTCCACTATTCTCAAACCTTGGACATCCCACTTCATTCTCCCCACTCGTAATAGATGACCTTGCACAATAACCCAGAATGAAAACAGGAAGAAGCCACTCAACTATGGGAATGCCACATTAACTTCTCCATATCATATCTACAAACTGTTATCTACACCAATCCTCCCCTCCTATCCTCCAATTCCAAAAAGCTTTTCTCTTCCCTAAAGCCAATCACTGCGCCTATAAGCAGGATCCATGCCCTTTCTAACTTCTGAGGAAACTTATTACGATTGTTTTTTTCTTTGCAGAGTAGTCAATCTCCTCTCTTTCCACTAAATCTTTCCCATAAACGTTTACATGTGGTTGAAGTTTCTCCAACCTTAAAAATTAAAAAAAAAAAACAAAAAACACCTTTGTTCCAACTTCAAATCTTTAGCTCCTCCCCTTTACAGCCACACTTCCCAAAAACAGTTGTATATACTTTTAGTTTCCATTTCTGTTTTCCCATTCTTTCCACAAACTATTTCAGTCTTGAATCCAGGCTCTCTTCTCTCCCTGAACAATTATATCCACCCTCTTGGCTTCAGTTACCATCTATATGCCAATGATTACCAAATGTACATTTCTGGTATCTTTCCTGTGAATTTCAGATCTATAATATTAAACTATCATCTCTAATATCTAATTTGATGTTTCAAAATGCATGATAAAGACAACATGTCCACAGACTTCATGAGGCCCCTGCTTATCCTCCAATTCCTATTGACATAAATATTGTTCCTCTTCCATTTTGTTCCATCTCAGTGAATGAACCTACCAGGAATCCATGTAGAATCCTGAAACTTAGAAGTAATCCTCAGTACCTTCTTCTCTATCTAATCTAGTGGTTCTCGACCAAAGGCAATTCTGCACCCACCCACCCCCACCCCACCCCCACCAGCTACCCCCAGCCCCCACCCCCGCCCAGGGGACATTTGGCAATGTCTGTAGACTTTTGTTTCTCTTAACAGGATTGGTGGCATCTAGTGAGTTAAAGCCAGAAATGCAGCTAGACATTCTAAGATGCACAAGACAGCCTCTCCACTTTAAAGAAAGTTGGTCCAAAATGTCAAGAGTCAAGAGGCTTAGGTGACATAATCTAATCAAATCACCAAATCCTATCAATTTCAATTCCCAAATACAGCTTAAATCCAACAATTTCTCTTCATCTTAACTACCAACACTGCATAATTCAAGGCAACACTACCTTTTACCCAGAATAGAATACTACAATAACTTTCTACATCTATCCTTGTTCAAATTCCACAGTGAAGTAAAAATAATTTTAACTTACCTCTCTTCCCTGCCTAAAAAACGCCCTGCATGGTATTCCACTGCTCTTAGGTTGAACACCAAAATAATATACTAGTGTTTGGCCCTCTCCTCACTTCTCCTACCACACTTCAGCCACTCTCCTCCCCTAATCAACCAAACTCTAGCCACCTTGGCCTCCTTTCAGTTCCTTGCATACTCCATGTTCCTTTCTACAGTGGGACCTTCGAAGATACTGTTCCTTCTCCCTGAAGCATTCTCTCCAACCCCACCACTCTTTCACTAGTTAACCCGTACTCATCCTTCAGATCTCAGCTAAAACATTACCTCCTCTAGACCATCCCTGACCTCAAAAACACTCTCAGAACTGCAATTTTCCTTCACTGAACTTACAAATATATAAATAAAACTGTGATTTGAATGGCCATTCTTTAATGGTTCTCCCTCTCACTATACTGTATGTATATGGTAAAGAGACCGTGACCATGTATATTTAGCACAACACTGTGGTACAACATTGTAGCACATAGATAACAGCACTCACAAGTATTTGTTGAATAATAAATAAAAACAGAATCTAGTCTACTCCCAAGAATTTCATTATAGGAGACTTCAGGATTCATACCTCTGGCCCTGCTTTGCTTCTGAAATATATACTGCCAATTCAACTACAACATATTTTTCTACAATACCAATTAGCTTATAGACAATTGATAAGTAGGTGAACGGTATCAATTCAACATGTTAGTTAATTTGAACATGGAGCTGAAATTCTACATCATAACCTTCATGAGGAAGAAAAAGAATTCCTCAGTTTGGCTGCTGCACAGTAGGAGTCCTTATAGATCTAACACAACTAAAAATAAGTTCCCACCTATTTGGGTTCCCACTATATTGACGGTTCCCACTCAATAAAGCATCCCGTCAGCCTCAGACAACTCTCTGCTGATGTATTTCCTTCTGTGTCTATTAACAGCAGCCTCACAGACTCAGAGCTCCACTTTTAACTGCCTTGTCTCAATGTCCACCACAAGGCAGTATCCCAACTCTATTTTGTATATTTTTAATATCCCCTGCAGCAGCATCCAGCCATACTAAGCCGCCTACCTGGTCTAACCAAGTTATTTCCCAAGGCATCAGTTATTACTCTTGATAGTGTTCTGGTCACAAAATTGTTTAGATTTTGAGTAGCCTACTCCAGCTCTATTTTCCCATAGCCCTATATTCTTAGTGAGCAATATTCAGAATACAAGCTTTCTCAAGTGCACAAAAATTACAAATCTTACCATGGTTACAAATAGTTCTTGACTAGTTCCTCAATTAATTTATATACCCCAAATCTATATTCCTTATTTCTGTTAGTAGTCCAAAATCAAATCACTGGAGCCACAAATGCCTCTCTCTCTCTCTCTTCCCTATATTCAACGATTCCACACATTCTACCAATTTTCCTTATGCATGGTCTCTCACATCTTCCTCACTACCATATGCCATAACTGAAAGCTTCAGCATGTCTCATCTGAATGAATTTAATAGCCTTCAAGGTAATAATCATCCATCTTCCAGTCCCTCCTTATTCCAAGCTCAACTCCACTATACCACAAGAACTATCTTCTCCAAAATGCCAATCTGATTGTGCTATTCCTCTACTCAAAAACCTTCAGTGGCATTCAAGGCCTGAAACCACTAGCCCATTTTTATTTCACACTGAAGCTCCCATTCACTTCATACTGTAGCAGAGGTAAACAGAGGTAAACAATACAAATCACTGAACACACTGCTGGCAAAGAAAGATACTTATTAGTATTAGCTGCTACTGCCACAGGTTACCTGGTGTTACAGTCAGTTCTAAGAAAGTCATCTCCCTACCCTTGATTTTAAGCATCTTAAGTTCCTCCTCTTTGTATTATCAGAGACAAGGGTCAAATCTCAATTGTGTCACTTACTAGCTGTGACCTTGAGCAAGTTATTTAGCTTTCTGAGCCTCAGTAAAATTAGGGTAATATCCATGTCATGGGGTTGTTGAAAAGACTAAATGACATAACATATGTAGAATGCCTAGAAGAGAAAAGACATCAATAAATGTTAGTTTTCTTTAAAAGTGTTCGCTTAAAGAATGAACACAGAACTAACTGCTTGCCTTCTTTCCCCTACAACTAGGCAAGTAGAGAGTAACTCTCAAAGAAATTGGCTTAACAACAAAATATACCCTTATCTTTCTAAAATAAATGCTTACTCCACAAACGTTAAGATTTAAGAGAATCTTTTCCTATGCTATTAAGCAAAGAAAAAGTTATTGATATGGAACCATACTTTACTAGATGATATATACTGATATAAATTATGTTATTAAATTTACTGAGACTCAACATATATTTAGTTTATGTGCAGAACTAGTAGTTAGTTCTAATAGTTAACTATTAAACATATAAATACATGCAAAAATATAGAAAGCTTCAATACTTATAAATTCCATAAAAAATGAGCCTGCATACATACATTAAAAACCCACATATCGTAAAAGATTCTTAATATTCACTCAAAGAATTGGTCGGATTTGATTTACACCACAGGCTTTCACATTATAGTATTACAACAGTTTCTTTAAAATGAGAAATCAAAGAAAGGAGAAAGAATGGGGGGGGCTGGGGGGAACAGTACCAAAACTTCTCAAGTTAGTCTTTTCCCATTTTACTTTGCCTCTTCCTCCCTCCTGCTGTTTTCGCCTAACTGCTTTCCCACTTCATAATAACAAAAAAATGACAGAATCCTTTTAATAAATAGTGCTGGGACAACTGGACTAACAGCAAAAGAATGAAGTTGGACTTCTACTTCATATCATATAAAAATTAACTCAAAATGGACCAAAGACCTAAATCTAAGAGCTAAAACTATAAAACTCTCAGAATAACACACAGACATTAATCTTTGTGCCACTGGATCAGGCAATGGTTTCTCATATATGACACCAAAAGCTCCAGCAACCAAAGAAAAACAGATAACTTGGACTTCATTAAAATGAAAAGCTTTTGTGTTTCAAAGAAACACACCATCAAGAAAGGAAAAAGACAAACCATAGAATGGGAGAATATATTTGCAAATCACAAATCTGATAAAGGTCTAATACTGAGAATTACAAAGAACTCTTACAACTCAACAATAAAAAATAAATAACCCAATTAAAAATGGGCAAAAGATCTGAACAGTTATCCAAAGAAGATACACAAATAGCCAACGTGCAAATGAAAAGATGACCAACATCATTAATCATTAGCGAAATGGAAATCAAAATCACAATGAGATACCATTTCATACCCACCAGGATGGCTATAATCAAAAAGACAGACAATAATGAATGCTGGCAAGGATGGAGAGAAATTGGAACATTCATACACTGTTGGTGAGAATGTAAAATGGTGTAGCCACTTTAGAAAACACTTTGGCAGTTCCTCAGAAAATTATACATAGTTACCACATAACCCAGCAATTTCACTTCTAGATATATACCCAAGAGAAATGAAAATATGTCCATACAAAAACTTGTACACAGATTTTCACAGTAGCATTATTCAGAATAGTCAAAGAGTAGACACAGCCCCAAAGCTGATCAACTGATGTATACATTAACAAAATAGGATATATCAATACAATGGAATATTATTTAACTGTAAAAGGAGACAAAGAACTGACACATGCCACATGCATGGATGAACCCTGAAAATATGCTAAGTGAAAAAAGCAATACAACATAATGTATGATTCCATTTATATGAAATGTCCAGCATAAGCAAATCCATAGAGATAAAAAATCAACTGGTGGTTGCCAAGGGCAGGGGGGGCAGCGTGGGAAGGTTAGGGATGGGGAAGGGACTGCTACTGGGTACAAGATTTCTCCTGGGGATGATGAAAACATACTAGAATTAGATAGTGGTGACGGTTGCAGAACTTTGCAAATATACTAAAAACCACTGAATCATACACTTAAAAAGAATGAACTTTATGATAGTTCTAGCTCAAAGAAAAAAAGAATGATAAAGGAATAAAAAGCAGCACAACTAAAGAATGAAGCAAGCGTTCTTTTTTTGACCCAACATTTCCTGCACACTCACTATATTCCAGACCTATCCTGGTTGCCAGGAACTCAAAGATGAGTAAAACAAAGTCACTACACTCTTCAGGATCATTCTCCTCAGCCTACAAATGTCATATTTCTTAAAAATGGAGCAGCTTTGAAAATGCAAAAACAGCAAATATAAGCCATAGACAAGCCAAGAGAATGCAGATATTTACGTTATAAACTCTTCTAAATTACCCAGAATTTTTTTGGTGGTGGGGCGGTGGATATGCTTCTGTTAGTGGTTAAATAACTCATTGTTCCCCAATGATGACAATGTCATTTCTCAAAAATTATTTAAGAGCTTCATTTCATTTATTTGAAATGCCTTTCACAAATAACATTGCTAGATAAATCTTTCTTCATCGTTATCACTCTGAATGTATTAGTTTCTCAGTGACTCCTGGATTCTCTATTTTTGACATTCAAAAACCTCATGACAAACACAAATATCCCAAGAGAAAATGCTTTTTGACACTTTATTACAATAACCACATGAAAATGTGTTTCTCTGTAATAAAAATAAGTAACAACAGAGTTCTCTAAACTAAGAAATCAAATGTTCTGAGCCCTAATCCAGATTTTTATGAATCAGAGAAAATCTGATTTCCTGATATGAAAGCTGCACTTAAATAAAAGAACAGCTAACAAAAAATTTAAAAAGTCAAATTTAGACAGAAAACTGTTAAATAGTTTAAACAGAGCAAAAAAGGCATATTCTACTTAATCCAAAACATTAGGTATTTCTGATGTTTTTAATACATTATATTAACTTCCCAAAAGGTAAAACTAAAATCTACATTATTATTACCTTATCTTTGGCCTCAGGCAGTGTGATTTCTCTAGGTTCTAAAAATGGTATTTCTCGAAAAGGTGGAACACATCTGACTATATCTGGTACATAGTGTGTATGAAACAATGGCGGCATTGAGTATCTTCTTTCACCTGATAAAGGCACTATGTGGTTAACTATAGTTGGCTCTTGGTGGGGTGAATGGAAACGTTGCCGTTTACCGTCAAGAGGAAGGTTTTTTTCATCGCTTAATCTCCTGAAAACAAGCAATATACCTTAGTGATTACAGATACAACTTTCTAATAACAAACAGAAAACAACTAAAAACATATAAATAACAAATACCAATAATGACTAATAATACAGCAAGGCCACATTATTAGCTCTATATGAATCTTAAAATATTCATTGTGAGCACAAAAGATGCCTTAGAAAAACACCTTAGGAAAAACAAATAGTAATAATGCATATTAAAAAAAAACTACATATGTACATCAGGGTTAGTCTCCTACATTTGAACTACCCCCAATGTTTTATCTCACCAGTGAAAACTTTGTAGGAAAACTTCTATTCATAGAAACACTAACAATAAAAACCCAAATTCTAACATAGGGAGAATAAGATTAAGTGAACTGAGAGTTATATATTTTAAAAGGCTCTTTAAGGGGCGCCTGGCTGTCAGTCAGTAGAGCATATGACTCTTGATCTCTAGGTTGTGAGTTCGAGCCCCACGTTGGGTGTATTAAAAAATAATAATAAATAAATAAATTTCTATATATATATATATAAAAAGGCTCTTTAAATCCACCTATGTTCTGGCTCATCAGTTGGAAAGATCATATTAAAAAGCTATAAAGACAATGAGCAACTAAAGAAATATGAAAACTGCATTTCAGATAACAGTAATATATTAATGTTAAATTTCTTGGGCATGACAAATGCATTTTGGTTATATAGGAGAAGATCCTTGGTTATGAGGAGGAACACACTGATGTGCTTTGGGGTAGAATGAAGTGATGTCTACAACTTTTTCATAGAAAAAGTTTAGAAAAAAAGTAGGGCTAAAGAGAAAAAGAGGCCAAAAAAACAATAAATATAGCACAACTTTAATGAATCTAGGTAAAGAGCACACCGGGTTTTATTGTACTATTCTTTAAATTTTTCTGGAGGCATAAAATTTTCAAAATAATAAAGCAAAAGGAAATTATTAAAAAATAATTATTTGTTTAAAAAAATACTTCATTGATATATTAAGTTGTTCATACAGATAATACTTTAGGCCATGGGAAATGGTCTGATTGCTTTTAAGCTCTAAAATTCTATGGGTCATAGCCACCTGAAGGTTTTCATTACAACACTCCCTTAGGATCACCCCAATTCCTCACTCCTTGATCCACAAAATAAGTGGGTATACAATGCTAACAACATAAGAGTATATTTAATATCGTTTAACATAAAGGTGATTTAGCTTTATATGCTAAATAGCTTCTACTGAGAATGCCAATTTTAGTTTTTAAAATATGTATAACTATGAGCCAATGGAATTTGTTTTCATTTGTGATTCACAAGTTAGCTATCCAGACAACTTCAAAAAAATTAAAATCTGAATAAAGTCAATACTTTTAGCATCATTATATAGCTTTCCACAACTTTGAAGAACAACTCACAGTGCTTCTAAGCAGAGGATCTAGAGCCAGACCGCCTGGGTTCAAATCCCAATTGTGCTTCCACCTGAATAACTAGTTGCTTAACCTCTGTGTGCTTCATCTTTCTCAACAGAAGAGGAATAACATACCTCATAGAGTGTTGTGAAACTTAATCAAATTATTTGTAGAGTCCTAAGAACAATGCCAATTACATGAGTCATCAATAATTCAAAAAAGAAAAAAAAAAGGAGATGCCTGGGTGGCTCAGTCGGTTAAGAGTCTGCCTTCGGCTCAGGTCATGATCCCAGGGTCCTGGGATCGAGCTCCATATCACGCTCCTTGCTCAGCGGGGAGCCTGCTTCTCCCTCTGCCTACCACTCCCCCTGCTTGCGTGCTCTCTCTCTCTCACTCACCGACAAACAAATAAATAAATAATTCTTAGCTAGTGTTATTTTTAATTGGACATAAAGTATGGAATATTTACATAGGCTTTAAATAGTAATATCTTACAAGTACTTCCAAATTTTATTTTAATAATCATCTCTAAAGTTCTATTGTAATTACTTTGTAATACATCCATTACTTTTAATTGGTTAAAATTAATTGACTCTGATTTCTCTATAGAAAGCTTTAAGTCATGCAGAAATTTTTACTAATACTTATTACGGAACCTTACCTGTATAAGATTTAGATAAATCAAATAGTAAACTTTATTAGAAAAAAAGGTATTTATGGGCTGAACTGTGTACTCTCGAAGTTCTTACAGTTAAGCCCTAATTCCCAGTACCTCAAAATGTGGTTTTGGACATTAGGCCTTTAAAAAAGTTATAATGGTGTCATTAAAATGAGCCCTAATCCAATATGCCTAGTGTCCTTAGAAGAGGAGATTAGGACACAGAAAACACAGACAGAGGAATGACCATGTAGGACACAGAGAAGGCAGCCATCTACAAGCCAAGGAGGGGGGCCTCAGAAGACACCAAACCTGCCAACACCTTGATCTTCTGGACCTCCGGCATCCAGAATTGTGAGAAAATAAATTTCTGTTGCTGTTGTACTTTGTTATGGTAGCTCTAGCAAACTAATACAGAAAACCATCTAATTTAGTATCTCAATTCAAAGTAGTATCCTGAAGAAATATAGCTTCATTCCATCTAAAATTTGCTGTGTCAGGAATAAATCAACAAAAATATCCCTAATATTTTTTAAATATATAGAAGTTTTAAAATTCTCCAATAGGACTGATTGCACAGGTTCCAGAAAATAAAATTTAGGGCATAGTACCCATCCAATCTTAATACAGGAAACACTGATCTACAGTTCTGAGACATGCCAACTCTTCTTTTAAAATAATTAAGAAATACTTACTTCCTTCCCCGAAATAATGGAGATGTTGAGGTCTGTATTGGACTGACATTTCCATATGTCAACTGCTGTAAAGACACAGCTCTTGACAAGCTACCAAAAACACATAAAGAACAGTAGTAATAAACATTTTTACCTTAAAAACAAAAAACCAATTTCATAAAAACTAAGTATATTTCACTGATCAAAAGAACACAAGACAATGACATTTTAACTTCAAATGTTTCATATAAAAAGGGTTTGTGTCAAGTAGAAACAAAATTTATAAATGATATGGACCAAAATATCACCATACTTACTCTGTATTCTGAAAGTTGAACTGTGCATCTATAAGCTGCTGGTGTGAATAAAGAGTTGGTGACAGGGCGAAGAAGTTATTATGTTGTTGATGGTTTGGGGTGAAAGGCGGGCGACCCAAAATTGAGTTTGGGAACATGCTCTTGTTCACTAAAAGTGAACATGTATTCTTCTACCTAGAATAGTTTTAAAAAAAACAAATTATTGTATCTTAAAAATATTGAACCCTAACTAGTATCTACTATTTACAGCAATTAGTTACCAAGTTATGAATTTCATTTGCAAAGTTATTTCAAAAGTTTAAACAGATCTCTAAGTCCCACTACAGGTAACAGAAAACTTGCTAATAATGAATTTTTTTTAACTTTATTTACTTTTTTTAATTTTTTTATCTTTTTTATTTTTTGCTAATAATGAATTTTAAATCTAGATTAAGAATATTATTCAAATGATAGTAAAATATATGCAAGTTTCTAATTTCTGATGAATTTACCCTAATATCAACAGATCTTTCAGAAATCAAGTTATCACCATATACTCTGATAAAACAGAAACCACCCAATACATTTAACAAAGCCATACAGATTCTTATGTTTATACCCAATCTAATTTATTCAAAGGTATAAGCCATAATATGACAACCCGATTCCTAGGATATAGATCTCAGAGATCTTCTTAGAGATCTGCTCAAACAAGGGAAGGAATCTGTACTGCCTAATAACTCTAAAATTCTGAGATTCACTTCAAAGTCTAAATAACTTATACAAAGGACGTCCAGTAAAAGAGAGCTTGTTCCACAGCAATGGGGAAAATTTATACACAGTAGTCCCCCCCCTTATCCACAATTTCATTTTCTGTGGTTTCAGTTATCTGTGGTCAACTGCAGCCCAGAAGCAGATGATCCTCCTTCTGACATATCATCAGGTCAACAGTAGCCTAACAGTATGTCACAATACACACATCATTCACCTCACTTCATCTCATCACATAGGCATTTTATCACCTATATCATCATCACAAGAAGGGTGTAAAGTATAACATATTCTGAGAGACAACATTCATAAAACCTTTATTACAGTAGATTATTATAATTGTTCTATTTTCTTATTAGTTGTGCTTAATTTATAAATTAAACTTTATCATAGATATGTGTATATAGGAAAAAACATAGTGCGTATATATATATATATACATATATATATATATATATATATATATATATATATATATATATATAAGGTTCGGTAGTACCCAGTTTTAGGCATCCCCTGGGGGTTTTGGACTATCTCCCCTGAGGATGGGGGGGGTGGCTACTGTACAAAGCAATCAGAACCATTCACTGACCCAGGCAAGAGACTAGATACTTGTACTTTGCAATGACTGATCCCAAAAGGCTGTAAACTTACAAAGAATAGGTTAAGGTAACAAACTGAAAACAAGTATTAAGTAAAATCAACAAAGTGAAAACAGGATCCCCAGCCCACCTCCCAACAGAGTCAATAAGAAAACTCATCTACAGAATAACTGAGAAAGAAACTATATAATATGGTAACCAAAGAACCTATAATATAGTAACAGTTTCCACCAAGGAGAAGTTAAGCCTGCTAGCAAACTACAGTGAAACCTACTACTGAGTTGCCCACCCATACACACAGAGCTTGCTTTTTGCGATTAGATTTCTAGTACTCCTATTGTAAAATAAATATCCACAGATCACTGTCAGAAAAAAAGATTGAGGAATAAACAAAAACAATGCCAGGAACTAATTAAAACTGAGAAAAAATTAATAATTAATTTAAAAAACACTGCATACATAAAACGAGAATATGCTGTTTTCAGGGCACCTGGGTGGCTCAGTCGGTTGAGTGTCCAACTCTTGCTTTCAGCTCAGGTTGTGATCACAGGGTCCTGAGATCAAGCCCCGCATCAGCCTCCCCCCCGTCAGCACAAGAGTCTGCTTCTCTCCCCCTCTGCCCCTCCCCCTGCTCACACATTTCTCTCTCTCTCTCTCCAAAAAGTAAATAAATCTTAAAAAAAAAAAAAAGAATATACTGTTTAAAAAGCAAAAAAGGCTCTTGGAAATTACAAAATTGAAAGCAGAAATACTGAGTAAAAAGTTAAAAGGTAACATTGAGGAAATCTCCTAGAACAAAAAGGAAAAATGGGTGAGGGTAGAAAGGAGGCAGGACAATAAGAGAAAAAATATAAGAGAATCAAATTATATGGTCCAACATCCAACATAACAGAAGTTCCTGTAGAAGACAGAAAACACAGAGAAGGAAATTATCAAATAAATAAAACAAGAAAATGTCCAGGACTGAAGAAAACCAATCCTGAGAATTAAAGGACCTAATGAGGGCGCCTGGGTGGCTCAGTCATTAAGCGTCTGCTTTCGGCTCAGGTCATGATCCCGGGGTCCTGGGATCGAGTCCCACGTTGGGCTCCCTGCTCGGCGGGAAGCCTGCTTCTCCCTCTCCCACTCCCCCTGCTTGTGTTCCTGCTCTCGCTATCTCTCTCTCTGTCAAATAAATAAATAAAATCTTTAAAAATAAATAAATAAATAAATAAATAAAAAATAAAGGACCTAATGAGTACAAAGTACATTAAAAAAAATATATATGCATCAAGGTATGGTCAATTTCAGAATATGAGGAAAAAGAGGCTTATGAAATATTACAGAAGAGGAAAACGTTATAAAAGGGCTGACAATCAAAATGTCTTTAAACTCTAATAGCAACAGAGGAAACCATAAGACAATGAAGTCAGTGCCTTCAAGTCTCTGAAGGAAATGCTCTCAAGCAGTAATTCCATACCCAGGTATAATATCAAGGCAAGGGAGAATAAAAACATGTTCAGACATGTAAGGTCTCAAAAAACAAAAAAAACCCTGGGATCTAGGAAAAGGGAGATCTGCTGTAGGGCAGAGACAAAGTAAATTCCCTACGATGATGGTGAAGGGAAGCTACCAGCTTAAATTAGAGCCAAGAAGATAAAGGATTTCAAGAAGATAGCCAAGGAGAAAAAAACTTAAAACTTTACTGACAGATTTCCTGATGTATCTGACCACAGAGTGGAGTTCTGTTAACAGAGCAGAAATAATCATAGCAACAGAAAAGTAGCAGGTTAAAAAGAAATTACTAACCAAACAAACAAAACTCAAAAAGTCATATAAAAAAGGAAATATAATCATTACTTATTTGGTTCTCAAAATAACACAAACATTAAAAATACTAGTTTAAACAAAAATTATAATAAATTTATTATATATCATTTATTACATATTATATTTAAGGATTACATACACATTATATATAGTTACATGTTCATATACATCACAATTTAATGATGAGAGAGTACATAAAGGTGCTAAGTCCTCATTTTCAGTAGATGTCAATTTTAAAAACTAGCTATAGAAATTTTTTAAGTTTTTTTTTTTTAGAACAAGAGGGGAAAATAACACGTAAGCAGCTAAAAAAAATGTAGCTGCCTCTGGGTATTGAGACCAGATGGCTGGAAAAATTGGAGCAGGAGAAAATAGGAGAGAAAAAGACAAAGATCTGGGAAGAAACTAATAAATCACTCATACAAATTTTGGGTTTTTTTTTTCAATTTTGTAAAATTTAAATTCCCAAGGCTGGCCACAGATAATGAGATTCACCAGTCCAGGCTTCATAATGGATGGTAAACAAGAGTCTTGGGCCACCATCAGATCTCATCCCAAGTGCCCAACTCCCTAATTTGAATGAAAGACAAGGTGTTACCTCCAGAAAACAAGAATTTACCAACTCTCTTCAACAGGTCTGTACCTCTTATTATAGATTAAAAAACAAAAATCAATCCTATCATAATTGCTAAACTGTACTCACTGATTTTCACTGCTCAGAGGAAATGGAAATTATCTTGAACCAAGCAGGATTCCAGACAATCCTTTATTAAAAATACACTCAATCACAGAAAGCAAGATTAAAGATAAGCAACTAAAGACTTGCTCTACCTTTTGCCCAGGTTCATGCCCTTCTCTTTCTTGGCCTTCTTTATTCTGCTTCCCTGTCCCAAACTCCCATAAACATAATTCCTATCCTAAGATTCATGAGAAAATGACATTAAATATAATTCATTATAATGAATTTTCCTTGGTATTTCATTTTGTTGGAATACAGATACTATAGATCTGATCAAACAAAGGAAGGAATTTATATTCAGAAAAGCTAAAATTAAAATGTCCTATTTTCAGATTTATTTAAATCAGTTCATAGTTAAAATTCGAGACCCTTTGTTTACATCTATAAATTATATGCTTGTGTTTTTCCTCTGGACCCAAATAAAGTCCCATACACATGCATTCAGACTTGAAGACCCCATGATACGACAGCCCAGACTTCACCTTATTTCTATCCCATAACACGTTAAGACCCAAACTAGGAATAAGTCAAAAGGTGTTTTGTGGCCCAGTAGTACTCAACAAAGCTAATGACCAAATTATCCAAGGTTTAAGAGCTTACAATGATTACTTAGCCAAAAGTTTACCTTAGGGCAGATATCTAGTTCAGCCTATCCCAAATTCCCAGATAAGCATCGAAGCTTTTGCAGTCCCTCCACAATAAAATATGTCAGGTTCTCCTCATTATGAATCTTGGCCCTCAAGTCTAGCTCTTAACTAGGCCAGCCCTCACAGTACGATCATTCCTATGGGAATGGCATTCAGTGCCCCACAACATAGGCATCCTGCATGACGACGAGGAAGTAAAACAAAAATCTATAAATTTCAGTTTCTCTTTCTAATATTTTTTTTTTAAAGATTTTATTTATTTATATGACAGAGAGAGACAGCGAGAACAGGAACACAAGCAGGGGGAGTGGGAGAGGGAGAAGCAGGCTTCCCGCTGAGCAGGGAGCCCAATGTGGGACTCGATCCCAGGACCCTGGGATCATGACCTGAGCCGAAGGCAGACGCTTAACGACTGAGCCACCCAGGCGCCCTCTAATATTTTTTCTAATACCTTTCAACAGTGATATTGATGAAGATAAGAATAATCTAAAATAATCCAAAAAAAAGTAAAATAATCGAAAAATAATAATCTATCATAAACAATACAAGGGATCATCTTTTGAACAGAATATAGAGTTCTATTTATTCTTTTTAAGATTTTATTTATTTATTTGTCTGAGAAAGAGAGAGCACAAGCCGGGGCAGCAGCAGAGGGAGAAGCAGGCAAGCAAGGAGCCCAATGCGGGACTCGATCCCAGGACCCAGGGATCATGACCCCAGGCAAAGGCAGACGCTTAACTGACTGAGCGACCCAGGCGTCCCCAGAATATAGAGTTTTAGAGTATAAAATCCAGCAAACCTATTACCACTGCAGGATTAAGGAGACATCTATCAAATTTAAAATATTTTTCTTTATATTCCAAATAAAAGGTTTCTTCACTAAGTCTACTTGATGATCTACATAAAACACTATTCCACATTAACTGTGGTAGCAGGTATAAGAAATTCCATGATAGGGGCGCCTGGGTGGCTCAGTTGGTTAAGCGACTGCCTTCGGCTCAGGTCATGATCCTGGAGTCCCTGGATCGAGTCCCGCATCGGGCTCCCTGCTTGGCAGGGAGTCTGCTTCTCCCTCTGACCCTCCTCCCTCTCATGCTGTCTGTCTCTCATTCTCTCTGTCTCAAATAAATAAATAAAATCTTTTAAAAAAAAAAAAAAAAAAAAGAAATTCCATGATAAATAAATACAATCCAGATATTGGTGGTATCCCGATTTTCTTAGCTTGAAAAGTTACTGGTTTCTCAATATGTACATGACTATAAAATAGGATAATCTAGGAACTTCTGGTGTGTTTTAAAACTGTTGCATTGGTTCTTGTCTTAAGGAAAAAATCTTAAAAGTTGCTTCTTGACTAAGGTTGACACGATGGGATATTATACAGGTTTATTTGTAAATAATCATACATGAGAGACAAGGCTGTATAAGCGTAGTTTACAAAGTAATTCCTACTGATACAGTATTTGCTCCTGTAACTCACAACCTGGAATTTCTGTCCTAAACTTGATCTCTCCTCCAACCAATTAGAGAACTTTCAAGATTACATAATTCCTTCAACTAGATTTCCTGGAAAGCAGAATCTCCCTAGGATAAAAGCCGAAAGACAGAACTGTGGCAACTAAATCAAGTTATCTGTCCACTTTGTCAAAAGCCTTTGATATCCTAAACTCACTTCTTTTCTCCACCATGCAAAAAGCCCAATTCCTAAATCCTGCTCATCCACTGTCAAAACTACCTGAAGGTTTTGAAAAGGACATTCCTTTTTATTAAGAATTAGATTGCATCCAAGAGTTAAAAAATAATGTTGTCATGTGGTTTGAAACGGACATTTCTTAAATGATTGATAAACGGCCTGTTTCACATAAAGCCTATATTATGGAGCATTTCCAAATTAGACATCATTGGGGCTAACACACCAACAAAATAATATTACCATTATTAGCTAGCTACTATGAGCCTTTTGGCTGTACATATTAAATACCTGTAGTAAAATACAAGACAGTATTTACAAAAATAGTATGTTACCGGTAATACAAACACAGATTTAGTGTTCAGTTATGATCTTTCCTCACAAAATCACACACCACATATCTGTTAACAAATTCCGATTTAGCTTTTTACAGTTTCTTTGTTTCCTA
Organism: Neomonachus schauinslandi; assembly: GCF_002201575.2. NCBI lineage: Eukaryota > Metazoa > Chordata > Mammalia > Carnivora > Phocidae > Neomonachus > Neomonachus schauinslandi. The sequence continues at coordinate 57,525,452 of NC_058409.1, read as the reverse complement.
CTGGTATCCGCAATCTAAATAAAGAACTACTATTTTAAACAAAGAGCTAAAAAAGAGAAAACAAGACGGGGTATTTGGATATTCCAGATATTATGAGACACATAAACCCCATCGTGTTCTGGCCTAGAGAGATGAGGAGTCTAAGTACAAAGGCTTAACGGGAAGAAAAGGGAACAACAATCTGACAGAGTCCTGAACTGTGCACTTTACTGTAAAATGAAGAACTGAAGCCCATTTAATTAAAAGTCTTAAATTTTAAATTATTAATCCAGATATTTACCTTAGTTTTTCACCACCGTTTGAAACACCATGCAGGGGTCCCAAGACAGTCTTCCTCTTATGGTCCTAGACTGAGAACGGGGCGCGAAGAAGGGAAACGAGCGGAAAAAGTAAGCGGTCCTAAGATTCTTCAAAAAGTGCTGCAGCCTGGGGGCCGCCCATAAGTCTGGGACATCTAAGAAATATCGCCGGAACTTTCCACGCAAACATAACAGTGCGGTTTCAGGAAAAGTTCCCCGAGCCCCGCCCCCGACCTGGGCCTACACGGTTGCGTCCTTTTCCGAAACCCCCTAACTCACAGGCGTCCTTGGAGAAGGGCTAAGCAGGGCCTACCGGCACTGCCCGCCCAGGAGCTCCAAGGCCCGAGCAGCGAGGGTCCGGCGCGCACGGCTGTAGCTCTCGCCCCAGCCAAAGCAGGTAGTGGCCTGCGGAAGGGCTAGGCCTGGCTCCGGATCCCGACTGCTATCTAAACCCGGGGCTCGGCGGCCGGGGAGGAGCCACACAAGAAAAGACAGGGCTAGCAAGCGTGCGGGAGGCTCGGGGCGGTAGGAAGAAGCGGAAGACCAAAAAGTCGCCAAAAAAACGGCGTAGAAAACCCTGTCAGGAACACCCGGAAGACCGCCACAACCCCGGATGGGAAGAGCGAGCAGGGAGCGAGAGGTCACACTTCCGGCAGTCGCCTCGCCCGCTCCAGCGAGAACTTTGCTTGAGTGCGCAGGCGCACACTGCTGCAGTCCCGGTTTGGCCGGAGGTGGACGCCTAACGCCGGTGAGCGCGAGTGGGGAAAGAGATGGGACTGCTCTGAGACAAGGAGGACTAAGGCGTTCGGCAGAGGCCCGGTAGCGGAGGGCTTCTCTGGGCCACCAACCTGATATGACGCACAGCGGCTCTTTTTCTGATACGCATATTTTACGGCTTCGTCTGGTCTCAGCTGAATGACTCCTCCCCAGAGAAGCTTTCCCTGACCCAGTTTTCCCTCACTCCTCAGCACCGGATCTGTATTAAGCTTTGTTTTGTTTTTTTTTTTACTCCAGTAAAATGAAAGCCGCTTGGGGTAGAAAATGCCTTATTTGTCTCTGAAACCTGGACTCAGCACCCTGCTTTTAATAGTATCTAACACTGCCGAATTCAAATATTTAATATTTGTTCTGGAGTGAGCTTTAATGGTTATGAAAATATCTAAGTTGTTGGGATTTGTTAATGTCTTTTAACAGTATTATTTTCCTTTTAAAACCTACAGAAGAATTTCTCATTTCTGAAATTGGTAATTTGTGTCTTTATTTTTTCCTGATCGTTCTGGCGAGAGGCTTATCAACTTTGCTGATCTCAAATCCCTCAAAGCTCTCTTTTGCTTTCATAGGTTTTCTTTATTGTTTTTGTTTCCTATTTTATTGATTTCTGCTCTTAGGTTTATTTCCTTTCTTCTACTTTTTTTTCTTAATTTTTAAAGTGTTTTTTCATTATTTGCTAGTTTTTTAACTTAGAAACCGAGATCACTGATTATAGATGTTTCTTCTTTTGTAATATAGGCATTGGGTGGGATGTGTCCCTCGGAGTATTTCTTTACATCTCACACTTTTTTTTTTTTAAGATTTTTTATTTATTTATTTGAGAGAGAGAGCGCGCATGAGAGGGGCGAGGGTCAGAGGGAGAAGCAGACTCCCTGCCGAGCAGGGAGCCCAATGCGGGACTCGATCCCGGGACTCCAGGATCATGACCTGAGCGGAAGGCAGTCGCTTAACCAACTGAGCCACCCAGGCGCCCCATCTCATACATTCTAATATGTTTTCATTTTCCTTCATTTCAAAATACTTTCTAATTTCGCCAGAGATTTTTTTTTTTTTGAGCCATGGGTTATTAGTGTGTTATGTAGTCTACAAAAATTGAATTTTCCAGCATCTTCCTGTCGCTGATTTCTAATTTAATTCCATTATAATCAGATAATCAGATAACATACTTTGCATAATTTGAATCATTTTCAATTTATTGAGACTTATTCTGTGACCCAGAATATGGTCTGTCTTGATAAATATTCAGTATGCGTTTAAGATGAATGTGTATTCGACAGTTGTTGGGTGAAATGTTCTACAAACGTCAATCACATCAAGTTTGTTGATATTGTTCAAATCTAAATCCTGGGGGACTTAAAATATACTGATTTTCTGTCTACTTATCCTATTAAATATTAAGAGAGGAGTATTGAACTAACTATAATTGGTTCTTCTAATTCTGCTTGTTCTATCAGTTTTGCTTCATGTATTTTGAACTCAGCTGTTAGTTGCATAAACTTTTTTGCATTTATAATTTTTGTTATTTAGATGAATTTATCCATAATGAAACTGACTATGAAAAGTATTTTATCATTATGAAATGATCCATTTTATAAATGATCCACTTTATAAAACCTCTTTTCTCTTGGTAATACTTTTTGCTCTAAAGTGTACTTTGAAAAAAATAAAGTGTACTTTGTCTGATGGCAATATAGCCACTCAGCTTTCTTGTTTGTAGTGTTGACGAAATATATATATATATATATATATATATTTTTTTTAAGATCATTTGAGAGAGCTTCCACACGCATGCATGGGAGCAGAGGGAGGGGCAGAGGAAGAGGGAGAGAATCACAAGCTGACTTCACGCTGAGCATGGAACCAACCTGGGGCTGGATCTGGTGACCCTGAGATCATGACAGCCAAACCAAGAATCGCACGCTTAACTAACTGAGCCATCCTGGTGCCCCACGTGTTTGTGTCTTCTTAAATTTATCTCAGCATATTTAATATTTTCAGTGTACAACTTGAATATCTTTTATCAAACTTATCCTGACCTATTTCATATTTTTGATGCTATTTTAAATGGTATTTTAAATTTCAATTTCAGACTGTGCATTGTTAGTAGAAGACAAATACAACTGACTTCTGTATATTGATTTTTATATCCTGTAGTCTTGATGATGGTCTTGAGTCGGCTCTGAGGGGAGTCTGCTTGAGGATTCTCTCCCTCTGCCCCTCCCCCGACTCGTAAATGTGCAAGCACTCTCTAAAATAAATAAATCTTTTGAAAAAAGAAGACACAAACAGAAAATATACCATGTTCATGGTTCAGAAGACTCAAAACTGTAAAAATGTCAATTCTCCCACAAATTAATCTGTAGATTCAAAACAATCCCAATCATAAGTCCCAGCAGGCTTTTTTTTTTTAGTAATTGACAAAAGGATTCTAAAATTTATATGGAGATGCAAAGGACCTAGCACAACCAAAATAACTTTGAGACTGAAGAACAAACTTGAAGAAATTACACTACACCACCTGATTTCAATATTTGCTACAAAGCCACATTAAGCCAGGTAGTATAGTATTGGTGTAAAGAGAGAAAAAAAGATTGACAAAACTGAATAGAGAGTTTTTTAAAAGTGCCAACGTTGTTCATTTCAACAAAGGACAAAGACAATTCAGTGGAGAAAAGAAAGATTTTTCACTAATAATGCTGAAACATTTGGGTATTCATAGGCATGAATGAATGAATGAAAACACAAAGTGGATCATAGATCTAAACATAAAACTTAAAACTTCTAGAAGAAAATGAAAAAACATCTGTGACCTTAGGCTAGACCAAAATTTCTTGGGTCTGATACCTAAAGCACTATCCTTAAAAGACAAAAGTAATAAATTGAACTTAATCAAAATTAAGTATTTCTTTTCAGGTAACTAAGGAAATGAAAAGAATAGCCAAAAACTGAAGAAAGTATTAGCAAATCACATATCTAATAAAGAACTTATATCCAGAAAATATACTTTTTAAATCTCTCATACCTCAATAAACACAGAAAAACACACACACATACACACAAAACCAAAACCCAAAAACTCATGCCTCAACAGGAAGAAATTAAACAACCCAGCAGACAAATAGGCATAAAGTTTGAATAGACACTTCACCAAAGAAGTCATATGAATGGAAAATAAGCACATGGAAAGATACTCAACATTGAGTCATTAGAGAAAATACAAATTAAAACCACAATGAAATATCACTACCTACCTACTTAATGGTAAAATTAAAAAGACTAGCCATACCAACTATTGTTGAGAATGTGGAGTGATTGGAATTCTCATAACCATGGGATGCCTGGGTAGCTCAGTCCATTAAGCATCTGCCTTCAGCTCAGGTCATGATCACAGAGTCTTGGGGTTGAGTTCCACATCGGAGCCTGCTTCTCCCTCTGCCTGCCGTTCCCCCTGCTTGTGCACACACGCTCGCTCACTCTCTCTCTCTCTCTGGCAAATAAATAAAATCTTAAAAAAAATAATAATTTTTAAAAAAAGAACTCTCATAACCACTGATGGGAATATGAAATGGTACGACCTCTTTGGAAAATGCTTTGGCAATTTCTTAAAAAATTAAAACATATATTTACATGTGACCCAGACATTACACTCCTAGGTATTTATCCAAAAGAAATGAAAGCATAGGGGTACCTGGGTGGCTCAGTTGGTGAAGCCTTCAGCTCAGGTCATGATCCCAGGGTCCTGCAATAGAGCCCCACATCTGGGCTCCCTGCTCAGTGGGGAGTCTGCTTCTCCCTCTCCTTCTGTCTGCTGCTCCCCTTGCCTGTGCTCTCTCTCTCTCCGACAAATGAATAAATAAAAATCGTTTAAAAAAAATGAAAGCATATGTTTACCCAAAGACTTGTACACAAATGTTCATAGCAATTGTGTTCATAATAGGCAAAAACTGGAAACAACACAGATGTCTGTCAACAGTTAAATGAATAAATAATTCACGATATATCCAGACAATAAAGTATTACTCAGAATAAAAAGAAATTAACTATCGATATAATGCAACATGGATTAATCTCAAAATAACTATGATCAGTGACAGAAATTGGGCAAAAAATAGTACATACTATATGATCCCATTTATATGAAATTTTAGGACATGAAAACTAATCTTTAGGGAGGAAAAAGAAGTCAGTGGTAGTCTGGAAAACGAAAATTGGGGCGGAGGGCTGAGAGGGGCAGAAGGGAGAGATTGCAAAGGAGTACAAGAAAACTGCAGGGAGCTATGCTCATGTTAATTATCTTGATTGTTGTAACAGTTTCGTGTGTGTATTCATGCGTAAAAATGCGTAGCTTATTATGAGTCAATTATACCTCAGACAAGCTATTAAAATTTTTTTAAAGCAGAAAAATCTATTGGTCCATGTTGCACTTTGAGTGAATCTTTTAAAGTACGCACGAGTTTAACAACCCACAGTGGTCAACTGGAAATATTGGTTCACTGAGTTATGCTGATCTTCCAACTGCTGACGTTTTTCATCCTATGCTATCAAAATATCACATTTGTTAATATCACTTCCAATCTCATCAGAAGAATCTAAGTGGGGCACCTGGGTGGTTCAGTCATTAAGCGTCTGCCTTCGGCTCAGGTCATGATCCCAGGGTCCTGGGATCGAGCCCCGCATCAGGCTCCCTGCTCCACAGGAAGCCTGCTTCTTCCTCTCCCACTCCCCCTGCTTGTGCGCTCTCTCTCTCTCTCTCTCTCTCTCTCTGTCAAATAAATAAATAAAATCTTAAAAAAAAAAATCAAAAAGAAGAATCCAAGTATTTGGAAGCTGTCAAGATGATAGTGATGATAAATCTTTATCCAACTATTACAATTTATTTTCTTGAAAGCTCAATTATATCAATGACAACAAATATTATCATTTGTTTTCCCTGAACTGATGGTTCCACTTCATTTATTTTTGAGAAAATATTTGTCAAATACGCAAGTCTAAATAACCAGTTTGTCTGTCAATAGATATTTTAATAAAAATGGTGTTCCGTAATATTAAAAGAAGTTAGTTCAGCTTGCAACTCAATCCCACAAAGTGCTTCTCCTCGAGACAATTATAGTTCTTTAGTATGTAGCAAAAGTAACTTATGAATACTTCTTATTTTTTTAAACAGAATATTTTTTAAAAAGTGAATTCAAGGGTCAGTCGTTATTAGAATTAATCATTTTTACTGGGGCGCCTGGGTAGCTCAGTCATTAAGCGTCTGCCTTTGGCTCAGGTCATGATCCAGGGTCCTGGGATCAAGCCCCGCATCGGGCTCCCTGCTCAGTGGGGAGCCTGCTTCTCCCTCTCCCGCTCCCCCTGCTTGTGTTCCCTCTCTAGCTGTTTCTTTGTCTGTGTCAAATAAATAAATAAAATCTTTTATTTTTTTTTTTATTTTTTTTTTTTAAAGATTTTATTTTTTATTTATTTGACAGAGAGAGAGATAGCAAGAGCAGGAACACAAGCAAGGGGAGTGGGAGAGGGAGAAGCAGGCTTCCTGCAGAGCAGGGAGCCCGATACGGGGCTCGATCCCAGGACCCTGGGATCATGACCTGAGCCAAAGGCAGATGCTTAACAACTGAGCCACCCAGGTGCCCCTTTTAAAAAAAAGAATTAATAATTTGTACTCCTTCCTTAAGAACATTCTTAAGTAAAATTGTAAGTTTTTTTAAATAGCAAGAGAATAACAGTGAAGACTATAAGGACTATTGATCTGTGCCAATGGTGTTCAACTAAAGTTGATTTTGCCCCCGGAGGATATTTAGCAATGTCCAGAGACATTTTGGGTTATCACAACTTGGGACTGGAGGTGGTTGCTACTGGTATCTAAGGACTAGAAGCCAGGGATGCTGCTAACCATTCTGATAATCGGTGCACAAGACAACCCCTTCAAAGTATCATCCAGCCCAATATTCCATTGTGTGGATATACTACATTGTGTTTATCCATTCATCAGATGATGGACGTTTGAGTTTTGGCAATCATGAATAATGTTGCTATAAACATTCATGTATAAGTTTCTGTTTAAACATATGTCTTCAATTATCTTAGGTGTATACTTAGGAGTGAAACTGCTAGGTCATATGGTAACCCTGTGTTTAATTTTTTGAGGAACTGCCAACTCTTTTCCAAAGTGGCTTCACCATTTACGTCCCCATCAGCAGTGTATGAGTATTCCAATTTTTCCACATACTTGCCAACATTTGTTATTGCCTGCCTTTTTTATTATAGCCATCTTAGTGGGTGTGAAGTAGTATTTTGTGGTCTACAGTGATTTGCTTTTGAACTATCAAAGCAAAGTTTAAAACAATGAAAAGGGTAAATAAATTATTATCATGAAAATAATTTTGACCTCATGTTTCCTTAAACTGTCTATGGATCACATTTTGAAAAAGGCTGGAGCGGGGTATGGCAGAAATCCTAATAAGAACTGATAGTAGAGAGATTTATTGGGAGCTTGCTATACGCCAGGCACCTTGCTAAGCACTTTACAAAAATTATCTCTTATAATCTGATTAACAGTCCTCTAAGATTACTATTTCCATTATCTTCACTGTACAGGTGAAAAAACTAAGTCTCAGTGAAATCAAGCAACTTGCTCAATGTCCCACAAATAATGCCAAAGATGAGCTTTGAATCTAGATAGCCTGACTCCAGTATCCTATGCCCGCTCCTCTTCCTAGGCCCCTCCCCCCACTCAACCCCCTGCTTTGGGAAGGAGTCAGGGAAGAAGGGCAGGACTAAGGGACTCTGGAGCTTTTGATGATGTGGTTTTGTAATTGTCAATTTTATAGTTGCATGTGATGGACATCTCGAACTCGTCCGTGAGGTAGAGTCAACTGCAACGTCTAGGTTCCTTCATCTTTGTATTATTCACTTACATCCCCTTTCTTATCTCCCTAACACTTTCTGCTATATCTGACGAAAATTTTGCTTTCTGGAAAGGAGATGAGGGTGAGGAAATAGGTCATTTAGAGAAAAGCTGACAATCACCAGTCTATACAGATAGCTCTCTAAGCCCAGAAGAGAGATTCTTTAGATTCTACCCACTAAAGAAAAGGAAAGAATTTACAACTAGATGCTGGAAGCTCTATTTTTCTTATGCATGAGTATACTTTAGTACATTCAAAAATCCATCTTCAAAGCTTCACCCCTTTTGATTATGCTTTGACATATGTTAAAAGTAAAGGTGCAACCTCTCCCTGAGACAAAATGAAATAAAATGCTCCCGAGAAAATAACGTTAAGCTGAAATCTGCAATTTTTATACTGCAGTGTGAGACTGCGGTGCTTTGATTTGGACGTGGTAATGTGCAGAGCAGAATAGAGTGGATAAAAATAATGACTACTGTTGTACTTTGTACCTGTTATCTGCCATTTCACCAGGTGCATCTTGGGCATCTCGGGGAAGCAATGGTAAACAAGATCGACTCAGTCCCTACCCTCATGTAGCTGACAGTCCAGAGAGAATAACCTCTACAAATTCAGAAAACAAAAATTTGACTTTTATGGTGGAAACAGAGAAAAGGAAAATACGTGTTCCTGTAACAGCAAATAAATAGCCAGGGGATCCAACCCATTATGGATGTGTGAGGGCTATGGAGAGACACCACTGAGATCTGCTGTGCGAGGAGCATAGTTGGCTGACAACCCCAGCTACTGCCTCTCCGGATCCACCAGCTTTGAAGCTGAGGCTCTCGCTCTCCTGAGGCTCAACCAGCCAATGACTGAGCACAGCAGAGGTACTAGTGCCAGCCCTCTCCTGCAGGACACAGGACTCCTCCCATGGGCAATTCCGGCTTAGGAACTCCCCATTGGCCTAGTCAAAACTTTCTCAGACAGTACTGCAGTCTTTTTCTACCCAATTCTCCTTCTCTTTTCCTCTCCTTCAACAGATGTCAGACTTGCATTGGAGTCTGGGTCTCTCCCTGCTTCCTCTTGCTTCCTCCCCTTTATCTTCCACCGGAATCTCCTCTAATAAATCTCTTGCCTGTCTAATCCTGTCTTGGCATTAGCTTCTTGCAGGACCTGAACTAGCACAGAAGTTGTCTGTGAGAAAGTGCCATTTAAGCTGAGACCTAATGGAAGGGAAGTTAGATAAAAATGTGAGGGAAGAAAAAGAACAGTGCTGAGTTAGACAAGAGCTTGGCGCAGTGCCTGGCGCATTTTTAGTGCTCAATAAGTGTTGCTTGACTAAATGGAATGCAGAGTGCTTTGTGTATGGCATGTAATTATTCCTCATAAACAATTTTACCAAAGGAGTTCTATTATTATCTTTATTTTGCAAATGACAAAACTGAGGATGGAGTTGTAAAGTAACTTATCCAAGGTCAGGCAGAAGTTGAAAGTACAGCTGGGATCCAAACAGGTTTGTTTGTTTCCAAGCCTGTTATTTTTAACTGCTTAACTACCAAGTTACACCAGCTACCTTCAGAAGAATTGAAAATGGACTTTGAAAAGAAAATGCCTGTTACATAAATTTTTTTAAATTTGTAATCCATTCAAAGACCACTACCTCTTCTAAAAACAGAGCAGAGACATCCTGAATTACCCTGGTGATATATATGAAAATCATGAGGTAACTGGATAGAATTTCATTAATGGAGACTATGTTATAAACAAGGTTCTATAAGTTAGAGAAATAAAAGATTGAACAAAATTCCAGAAAGTTCCTCTTCATTAGGTAATGTCACATGGAGATACACAGATGTCTTTCTATTTAGGAAGGAGTGACAGAAACCAGAGGTATAGGATAGAGTTGGATGATTATTATAGTATTAAAACTCTTCAAACTTACCAACTTCTCCCTATCCTGTGTGATTCCTTATAGGTCATGGGTATACTTTCAAAGTGCATTCTTCTGTATACAATTTGAGAACATACACTGGCTACTGAGATGAACAGTGTTCTTGAGAATTCAAGATACAATATTCCATAATTCTATCTCTAATGAATTTATTGTAGAGCAATCTTAGTGAACGGTTAGAGAATATCAGAACTAAAACAAAGCTTAGCAATTATTCCTGTTCCCTGTTTTACATGTAAGAAAACAATGGATGTAATAAAGATAGAAAAGGAAATAAATTCACATGTTCTAAATCATTTTAAGTATATCAGCATACAATTTCAACTTGGATATTGCCTGAGAATAGACACCATGATCCAAGAAGGCAATTGCAAATTCTACATGAATACACCATGAACGTAGTTCGCTATTCAGTCTCTTAGAGAGAGCCCGTAGAAATTTCAAGTTGAAATTACTGCCATAGGTTCTCATGCTTTCAGAAATGACTATAATAAAATATAAAATTCAGCAACAATTTGCTCAGAGTGATAAGTGACTGATTTGGAGGGGAGGGGTGTTAATGGAATCTATTGCTTTCTATGATTATAAAAGTAATGAAGGTTTATTGAAGAAATTTGGGGAAATACAGAAATGTATTAAGAAGGAAATAAAAAGTTTTATTATTTTTATTTTTACTTTTTTTTTTTAAAGATTTTATTTATTTATTTGACACAGAGAGAGAGAGCACAAGCAGGGGGAGCAGCAGGCAGAGGAAGAAGCAGGCCTCCCGAGGAGCAGGGAGCCCGATGCGGGGCTCGATCCCAGGACCCTGGGATCATGACCTGAGCTGAAGGCAGACGCTAAACGACTGACCCACCCAGGCGCCACCTTATTTTTACTTTTTTAAAAGATTTTATTTATTTATTTGACAGAGATAGAGACAGCTAGAGAGGGAACACAAGCAGGGGGCGTGGGAGAGGGAGAAGCAGGCTCCCCGTGGAGCAGGGAGCCTGATGCGGGGCTTGGTCCCAGGACCCTGGGATCTTGACCTGAGCCAAAGGCAGACGCTTAACGACTGAGCCACCAAGGCTCCCCGGAAATAAAAAATTTTAATTCACAGGATTCGATATAACTAAAATCTATAAGGCTGGAAGTTGCCTTTTAAAAGTTTAATTTTATGAAGACAAAAATAAGAATTACAATAAATGCCAGTCAGTATCTCAATTTTTGTCATCATGAATGTTTTTTTTAAACAGGTATGATTCAATATAAGATAATATTCTAAGAGATTCAAAGTAAAAGATAAATTCTGTGAATGAGAGAGTAATTTACTAGGCAATGAAGATCTAAAACACGTTAGTGGAAGGTTCCAAATAACTGGATAGAATAACTGCAATTAAATGAATCAATTAGACAGAAACAAAACAAAACAAAACCCTAATCTTTTAAGTTGATCCAAAGTCATTTTTAGAATAACATTTGATTTTTCTAAGCTGAGTCCTGAAATTATATGGATACGTAGACTTCTCAAGGTTAACAAGTACTAGGGAAATGTAAAAGAAGAGGCAATATCACCAACACTTCTTTACAAAGTTCATCAGTAATGATTTGTTTTGAGTTTACTCTCTTTGATCTTGTTTCTTTCTTTCCTGGAAAAGTCTTCACTCGCTAATTCATTTGTTCATTCATTTAAGCAGTCATTCAGTTAATCCACAAATATTTACTGGGCACCTAATATTTGCCAGATTCTCTTCTAGTTAAAGAGTAACAATAAGAATGTCAGTATTGGGGAAGTGGAGGACAGTGGTAATAAAAACCTATAGAAGAGAGAGCTGACAGAAAAGGAGCCCAAAGTTCAAAATCAAACAAGCAATATGTGAACAAGATTAAACCTCAACAAGAACTAGAAAAGTGTTATCAAGAAAGAGTTTCATTCAAAAAAATCTTTCCTCAAAAGGAAAAGTGAAGAAAAGGGCTGGAATAAAAGTGAATTTCTGGTAGGGAAAGATAATTCTCAGAAGTATCAGAATGCAATGCTTCAGTTTCTAAATATTTCTATTTGTATTCTGCCTAGCTTTCTACCACACTCTTCTCTTATAATTTCTTCTTAGGAAGCTCCACTCAGAGAAGAATTTTTCAGGGTAATGTTAACCAGATGGCTTTTTCTAATCTTCCCCAGAAAAAAAATGCAAAGTAGGGTTTGAAAGTAACACTGCCACCTACAAGTAAGTACTTTGGAAAAAAGTGACTGAAATTCCAGTCATCTGGCTAGATGTCCAAGCTGCCAGAAATCTAAGAATAAGACTTTGGAGTATGGCTTTTGGTTTACAGAAAATAGAAATGTGATTAAAATAAAATAAGAAAAGAAAAATAACTTCAAAGTCTTGGCATCCTTTAAAAAAAAAGTCAATTTGTCTATGTATTTCATCTCTATGTTATTAGCTACATCTTTCCAGTCATATGGGATCCTTGGCCAAGTTACTTTAACATCTCTGCATCTCAGTTTCCTTACCTGCATAAGGATATTATAATAGCAGCTACTTCTTTGTTGTGAGGATTAAATTCTGAGTGTTTATTAAGAACGGCTAAACTTCAGTTTAGATACCTGTCCATTTCATCCTGTCCTGAGAATTCTCATGGGTAGCCTTCAGCATTACTAATACCTTGGACTCCTTTCCTCCCTCCACCACCTTCTCCCAAAGTCACCAGAACCTTTGTTTTTAGGTGAAACTGAGAATATGCATAGGATAACTGAGTAAGAAGTATTTTCTGATTCACCCTGCAACGTGCACCTGATCATCTTAGTTGCCACCATAAGGAAAAAACTCTAAGCTGAACTTCAGCATTAATCATAATGAAGTAGGTCCATAAGAAATACTGCATTGAATTTTTATTTTATTTTTTTAAGATTTTATTTATTTATTTGACAGAAAGAGAGAGCACAAGCAGGGGGAGGGGCAGAGGGAGAAGCAGGCTCCCCGCTGAGCAGGGACACAATTCCAGGACTCTGGCATAGGATCCCTACGACCTGAGCCAAAGGCAGATGCTTAACCACTGAGCCACCCAGGCCACCCAGGCGCCCCTGCATTGACTTTTTAGATTTTAGTTTTAGCGGTCATAGAATTCAGCAGGTGGCTCCAAATTCTAAGCAGATAACAGAGGCATACCTCTAGGCGTTAAAAATTACACTTGTGAACTCTAGAAGCCAGCTTCTTTTGGGTATTGCACCATGGCAGTCACATGAGCTCGATTCCCCAAACAACAACGTGAGGTTTTGGGGAGGTGAGTGGACAGAACTGAGGAAAAGGAGATAGAAGACATTCTGGATGTATCAGATTGTGGCAGCGCTACCCAGATGGAGCCACTCTGATAAATAATCAATACTAGTCCTCAAATCAATCTCAATGTTATCTAGCTCTTTTCTCAGCATCTGAAAAGTAGATTATTTAAAATGATCACCAAGAAATATGTGATAGAGGGAGATGGTGAAAGATACCTTCAAATAGAGGTTAAAGTTGAATTCAAAAATAAAACTATAAAGATAAAAATACAAAGACATGTTTAGCCATCTATAGTTGATATCACCGGCAAAAATTTTAAAATATGCCCATAGCAACTATTATTGATAAGGATAGCAAACAATAAGAAATCTTGAATACTTCTGGTATTTAAAACCAATTTTTTTCAGGGCGCCTGAGTGGCTCAGTTGGTTAAGCGACTGCCTTCCGCTCAGGTCATCATCCTGGAGTCCCTGGATCGAGTCCCTGGATCGAGTCCCTGGATGGAGTCCCTGGATCGAGTCCCTGGATCGAGTCCCGCATCGGGCTCCCTGCTCGGCAGGGAGCCTGCTTCTGCCTCTGACCCTCCCCCCTCTCATGTGCTCTCTCTCTCTCATTCTCTCTGTCTTAAATAAATAAATTAAAAAAAAAAAAAAAAAAACCTTAAAACCACTTTTTTTGCGCGCCTGGGTGGCTCAATCAGTTAAGTGTCTGCCTTCAGCTCAGGCCATGATCCCAGGGTCCTGGGATAGAGTCTTGCATGGGGCTCCCTGCTCAGTGGGGGTCTGCTTCTCCCTCTCCCTCTGCCCCACCCCCCTGGTTGTGCTCTCCCTCTCCCTCACACTCTCGCTCTCTCTGGCAAAGAAATAAAATCTTGAAAAAAAAATAAAGCCACTTTGGGCGCCTGGGTGGCTCAGTTGGTTAAGCGACTGCCTTCGGCTCAGGTCATGATCCTGGAGTCCCTGGATCGAGTCCCGCATCGGGCTCCCTGCTCGGCAGGGAGTCTGCTTCTCCCTCTGACCCTCCTCCCTCTCATGCTCTCTGTATCTCATTCTCTCTGTCTCAAATAAATAAATAAAATCTTTAAAAAAAAAAAAAAAGCCACTTTGTTTAAAATAATATTATATGTCAACTGTACTTCAATAATAAAAAACTACTTTGTTTAAAACCACTTTGGAAAACACTATGGCATTTCAAATAAAGTAGAATATTTATCTATTTTGCAATCCAGCAATTCTGCTCCTAAATATATACCCCAAAGAAATTCTTACCCAAGAGAGATGTATAATTATGTTAACACTGGCATTGTTTCAAATAGCAGAAAACCAGTGACTCAAGTGGCAAGAAACTGAATGAATAAATTGTAGTTTTTTCATAAAATGTACTACAATATAGCAGCAAAAATAAATTACAGCTACATATGTCAACATAGATGAAATTCATGCACCTGTATGTTAAGGAAAAATAAAAAGAACATGTTTCAGAAGAAAAGAGCTATGTGCTTCCATTCATATGAAGTTCAAAAACATGCAAAACTAAACAATCTGTTATTTAAGAATACATTCCTACATGGTAAAACTGTAAAGAAAAGCAAAGAAATTATAAATACAAAAGTCAGAGTAGAAGATAGCCATGGGAAAGGGGAGGAAAGGAGAAGGATGAGATAGTGGAGGGACAGAGAGTAGGATATAGAGTGGTAATATTCTGTTTCTTAAATTGGGTAGAAGGAATCTGGGTGTTCACTTATTATTATTGTGGTTATTTATTTATACTCTATGTCTATGTTATGCATAATAATAAAATAAAATTTTTTAAAATAAAAAATTATACATTATAAGACATTTTTAATTAATGTGAGATTTGAAAGTTTTACAAACGTCAGAAATTTAGTCAAAGTAATCTGAACTTAACCTCAGGGAGGGCCTGTTGAATCGAAATGTTATGAATATAATCAATGTTCAGTAGACCCTTGGTCTTGGAATGATTTGTCATTCTTTTGTGGTAAGAATTTGAATTTTACATACATAATTTCTAGTTTTGCAGAATTTCTGGCTACTGAATGAGACTACCTGATTGCTTGGAATACACCTAAAATTTTGACTTTATTGTGCACTTTTTATCTTTATATATATGGGGACACTTGTGAATTCATTTTTTTAAAGATTTTATTTATTTAGAGAGAGAGCACGCACATATGTGAGCAGAGGGAGGGGTGGCGGGAGAGGGAGAGAGAATCTCCAGCCAACTCCACACTGAGCACGGAGCTGAGGTGAGGCTTGATCTCACAACCCTGAGATCATGACCTGAGCCGCAATCAAGAAGCAGTCACTTAACCAACTGAGCCACCCAGGTGCCCCAAATTCATTTTTTAAAATTATTATTTCTTTGCGGAATGGTCTCCACAAGAAAGCCAACTTTTGGTGCTGATATTGGAACTGCAGAAAAAGAGAAACAGCGTAATTTAAAGGTGATTCCTAACTAGAAGTTTTATCAAAAAAAAAAATGCTATCATGAAATTTGTAATTTGAAGATTTCGGAAGGTGCCAAGATACATACTCCGAGAATGAAGGATGCATGAATTATAGAAAGGAAGTTATAACATAACTGTGTTAAGAAGCAGTAATTCTGGGGGGGGGGGAATCTGAGAGAAGGCAAATTACGTAAATATTATAAAAGTTTGGTTGGGAAAGATTGAAAAGCTGGCCCATGTGACCTGCTATATATCACTACTTCTTGGTTTCTTGTACTTAAATTCTTTAAATTAAGCAAGTAACTCATGAACATATTCTTAATGTAAAAATTTTCAACAACACAAACTGAAAAGTGCCCCTGATTTATCATCCTTAATAATTCCTGAACATTCCTCTCAGTTAAGTATTATGTATTAGAAATGTTTACATGTACAAATAACAAAAAAACCTGACCATCAATGACCAAACTAAATGGAGTTTACTTCAGAGGCAGTTGCTAGCCCTGGTTCAGTGATTCAGTGATACAAAGACTTTCCCTCATGATGTCAAGATGGCTGTGTAGCTTTGGGTATGGTATCTTTGAATACAAATTAGTGTGTAGCTGTAGATAATTAAGTTTTATGACTGTGCGGAATTCCATTGGATGAACATACTGCAATGTATCCATTCTCCTGTCAGTGGCCATTTGGGTTCTTTCCAGGTTCCAGTTTCACATCTCCATCTACTTTTATTTTACTGTGCTCTTTATGTAAATGGTATCCTATAATAGCACTTCTTCTGTATCTTACTTTAATTCATTCTATAACCTCAAAGATTTTGTCTGTTTTTCTCACTGCTCTATCCCCAGCACTATTTATTCCTTTAACAAATATTTATTAAATACCAGCTAGGTACCAGGCTCAAGTTGGAAATAATTGAGTTTCCCTCTGAAGTCCCTTCCCTCCGTATCTTTTAGCATGGCCCTCAGTTCTGATTCTACAGTTTGGTAGATTACAAGCCGATATTATCCCAAAAATAGGGCTATTGCTAGTCTATGAGCTGCTTTTATGCTACTTGGGAAAAGGTGCGCTCCTCCCACAGAACCCGATCACAGGCCAGGGCCACACGGCCAGCACGGCACCATGTTGTGTGAGCAGAGCTCAGCTTGAATTTCAGCCCTTCACTCCCTCAGTGAACATTCCTATGCGGATACAACATGTTCAACTCTCCAGAGCAGCCCAGCCCAAGAAAACTAGCAAATAAACGCTAACTTCTCTTTAATTTTTTTGAACTTGGCTACACGCAAAAATGTTTTTCCTTTGGGTGCCTGGGTGGCTCAGTTGGTTAAGCGACTGCCTTCCGCTCAGGTCATGATCCCGGAGTCCCGGGATCGAGTCCCACATCGGGCTCCCTGCTCAGGGGAGGGAGTCTGCTTCTCCCTCCAACCCTACCCCCTCTTGCGCTCTCTCTCTCACTCTCTCTCTCTCAAATAAATAAATAAATAAAATCTTTAAAAAAATGTTTTTCCTTTACCTCTGTTATTCTCACTTTTTTTTTTTTAGATTTTATTTATTTTTTTGCGAGAGAGAGAGAGAGAGAGAGAACAAGCGGGGGGTATCCCAGCCGTAAGAGTTTGGCTTGGCATGCACTGAGGACCACTGCCCAAGCCAGAAATTACCTTCTCTGGGTTACACATGAGGGACCCCAGGTGCCAGAGGTGGCATCATCAAGTTTCTGTCCAGGAGCCCAATTTCTGTTGATGCCAGGTAACACCAGGCAAGCCAATCAAATTCTCTCTTTGAGAACTGTAAGTGATAGATCAATAAAGAAAGGACACGTTACTCCAGTTTAACTAGCCTGAGTGAAACTGAGCAGCTCAGGATTTTTAGTGATACCCGAAGTTGCAAAGGTCTCACTGCGGGGAAATTTGGGACAGGAGGCCACTTCCCTTGTACAAAACCTCCAACAGAAAATGAAATCTGTGTGACTCTTCCTGAAAGGTTTCTGACTGGCACACTTAATTGGTCATTCCCCCCACAGTTAAGTATAAAAAGTCTCCTGGATCATCTTCCAAGTTCTGCTTTTCTCTCCAACCAGATGCAGACTTCCTCAAGAGAGCTTCCTTGAGAGGTCTTTAACCCCTGGCAGAGTGCCAAACACACACATAACAAAAATTCAACAAATAGTTGCGAGGATGAGTAACTTTTTTAAAAACTGTGAATAACTCAACTTAAACCATTTAAGTATACGGTAACATCTAACCGTTATAAAAATGTAAACAATGTAACTGAGCTACCCAGGTGCCCCCCCCAACTTGCTTTTCTTTAATGAAACAATCTTTGTGTCTATTCCTCATGTCACTGTGTGCGTGTGTGTGTGTGTGTGTGTACCTCATTGGTTTAGATGGCTGCTAAGTGTCCCTCCCATAGTATGGATACGTCATAATTTTTTAAAATAACCTTCTATGGCTGAATATTTAGGTTTTCTTCAGGTTTTCATTATTATGAATAATGCTGCAAGGAACCCTTGTACATATATTCTTACACACTTTGAGAATACGTCCGGAGGCTAAAGACCCAGATGTGGATTTACTGGGTAAAGTTACAGAGGTGGTTTGAAAAGGACACTCAGAACGCTGCCACTTCTAATGTGTTACTCTGAGTATTCACTTCAACTCCCTGAGATGGTTTCATCTGTTAGACAAGGAAACATCTCAGTCTGTTTCATAGGATTGTTGTGAAAATCAAATAACAAAACTAAAGCCTCATGGTTGATTAATATCAGGTTTCAGTTTAGTTTTCGTAGGATAGGAGTATTTCCTGAGCCTCTTCATAATCTGCTAAATCTCATTAGAGGTCCTGCCAATTTTTAGCAGTCAGCTGAAACGTTCCTCTTTTGAATATAGAATAGGGAACCAAGTAGAAGAATATTATGGAAATGAAAGAGACCAATCGATGCATTCTGTAGAAATAGGTCTTGCTCTACGGAAAGAGGAATTCAAAATTCCAGATTAGACCAACCCTTGAAATACATGAAAGTGACCCATAACGACCTCTGAAAAGAGTACAAAGAAAGCATCTGTTCTAGAGTCCTAGGAGGTCATTCATAGGCAGAGAAGTCTACAAGACCTTTATAACCAAAACAGGCTATTATGAAATAATATAACCAAAACAGGCTATTATGAAATACCTTAAACTGGTTAAGAAAGTTCCTGTGCCACTAATCTTATTATCAGAAGACCTGAGTTTGAATTCTGACTTTGCCACTGACTAACCTGTGAGCAAGTGATAAGCTCTCAGAGTTTGGGTGTTTTTGCAAAATGGAGGTAACAAAAATACCTACATGATTTTAAGGATTAGATGAGGTACTGTATGTGAAGAAGCCCAACAGAGCCTTGCAAATTGGGACACTCAGTAGGTATAATTGACATAAAGGGAGGAAAAAGAAAACTCTCATGGAAAGGACATTTCAAGGAAGAAATAGCTCTAAGCCCAGAGCCAAGAACCTCCATTTTCCCCGCTTGCAAAATTAAGCTCCCTTTCCTCTAAGCAATAATAAAAATTATAAGTTACATGTATAAAGTGCATAGTATTTTTCAGGCACTGTTCTAATTATCTCATATTTGTTGATTCACTTAATCTTTCTTCTTGAAGTATCATTGACATACAATGTTATATTAGTTTCAGGTGCACAACAGAGTGATTCAACAATTCTGTACACAATTGGCATAGAATTGTGCAATGCTCACCATGACGAGTGCAGTCACCATCTGTCACAACACTAGATAATGCTAAATGAAGTAAGTCAGAGAAAGACAAATAACATATTATTTCTTTTATATGTGGAACCCAAAAAACATAAAAAACAAAAACCAGAAACAAACTCATAAATACAGAAAACAGATTCACTTAATCTTCACAGCAAACCTATGAGGCAGAAACTACTATTATTCCCATTTTACAGATAAGGAAACTGAAGGTCAGAGAGGTTAGGTAACTTGCCCAAGGTCACAAAGCTAGTGAGGGACAGAGGCAGGGCTTTAAGCCTAGGCTGTCTGGTTCCAGAGTTCCTGCTCTTAAGCTTCATTCTGTGACTCTGATATCCTCTAACCCTTGACTTCTCTGCTTTGCGTTGATATTTGAAGGAAATCCCTAATGGTTTCTTTCTGTTCTCTTTTGTTTTAAAGCTTTATCTGCTTATAAATGTACTTAGGGGAGCTTTTTCCTTTTTTGAGAAAAAAGATAAATACAGAGAACTTACATTTGTTATCTACTGCGATGTAACAAATAACCCTACAACTTCTCGGCTTTAAGAAATAAACATTTACCATCTCACACAATTTCTGAGGGTCAGAAATCTGAGAATGGCTTAGGTGTGTGGTTTTTGGTCAGGGTCTCTTACATGCTTGTAATTGTGGTGTTGGCCAGGACCGCAGTTATCTGAAGGGTCTGAGAATCTGCTTCTGAGCTCACTCATACAACTGCTGGTAGCAGATTCAGTTCCTCCCCATGCAGGCCTCTCCATGAGGCTGTTCATACAACTTAGCAGCTGGTTCCCCAGAGTAAGAAATCCGAGAGGGGGCTGGGAGGAATGAAGAGAGGGAGAGAGAGAACCCAGGATACAAGCCGAGTCTTCTGTCCTAGCTACTGGCCTTGTCTTAAAGATGGCATTCTATCCCTTCTGCCATTTTCTATTTGCTAGAAGCAAGTCACCAAGTCCAGCCCAAACTCAAGGAGAGGGAAATTAAGCTCCATCTCTTGAGGGGAGGAATATCAAAGAATGTATAAACATACCTTTAAGACTACAGTGAGTACAAAGAAAAATATAACAAACGGTGGTGTACTCATTGCCCCCAACTGGTGATTATTACCTTATCAATATTTTTCTCAAAAACATTTTCAATAAAAAAAAAATTTGAAATACAATCTTCTTTGTCCCCGTGCCCAATTGTACGGTGTTTCTTTCCAGTCTTTTTTATGCTTTTACGTAAATGTAAATATAGTAAAAACAATGTATAGAGCTGTCTTGTGGGTTTTTAAATTGGTTCATAACCAGTATCATCCTTTCATATTCTTCAGCTTGCTTTTTTTCACTTTTTAGATTTATGTATGCTGATAGAGTTGGGCCTAGTTCGATATTGCATTGTATAAACAGACCACTTTCAATTCACCTACTGATGGAGATTATTTCCTACATTATAAATCACTATTATAATCAATGCTGCGGGAAATAGCTATAATCATGTTTCCTGTGTATGTGCATGTGTCTCTCTAGAACAGTGTTTCTACATATTTTGACCCCATCCCACGATGGGAAATGTCTTATTGTGACCAGACCATGTCTCCTTACAACCGGTTGCATATATGTAGTGGGAATCCAAGTTTCATGAGAAATAGTACTTATCCTTTCTATGACTAATGACCTCTCATATTACTTATCTTTAGTCTACGTTCTTTTAACTTGCTAGCTGAGAGCCACTTGATTTCTGGACCCACTATAGGATCTCCATCTGCAGTTTGAAAAACAATCTTGTAAGTCTGTATCTAGCTGTTATAACATACACGGTGTATGGCAGTTTCAATTTTACAAGACAGCACAACCTTGCTCTTCTTGGTTGTTGTACCAGTTTACACCACCACCACCCCCAGCAGTGTGTAAGAATTCCTTTTTGCCCATATTGACATCCACACTCAGTATTAACAGATTTCTAATTTTTGCCAGTATCATTATTGGGTCTCCTTGAGGAGTTGGATGAAAGCAGGCCTGCATAAA
Organism: Neomonachus schauinslandi; assembly: GCF_002201575.2. Classification (NCBI taxonomy): domain Eukaryota; kingdom Metazoa; phylum Chordata; class Mammalia; order Carnivora; family Phocidae; genus Neomonachus; species Neomonachus schauinslandi. The sequence continues at coordinate 57,504,065 of NC_058409.1, read as the reverse complement.
TATATCATTTTTTGTGTGTTTAGGACCTGCAGGTGTAATGGGAGAATTCCCCTATGCTTGTCCTCATGGCAGCTGTATATCATTACTGAGTTCCTTGGAAAATATAATAATTAAAGGGAGAAAAGGAGACTATGGGGGCATCCCACAGAGGAATGACAGGAGCCTCTGGGACAGAGTTAGACCCACCTGCCATGACTCTCTCTGGTTTTCCAAGGAAGCCATTCCAATCCACTTTCACCAAGCCCTCTACTCTATAAGCTCACCCTGATCTTTAGCAACCGCTTTTCCTACTGCACAAAGAACGTCCCACCATCCCAGGAAAACTGCCATTACCTATCCTCCATCTATAAACTTATCAATACATGTTTCCATCCCCTCTCCCTCTATCCCATCCCAGAGCAAATGGTAAGCTTCTTCCTGGCCACAGCTAATTTTTCTACCCCAGCACTGAGCACATCCTCTGAAGACTCTTGCTCTTTTGCCTCTCTCTTTACCTTCCCCCCCCACAACCTCATCCTACCTTTCAGCGCATAAGTACATTCAAGTTTCCTCTTCCTGAGTAAGGTCCTCTCTTGTTCCTCCGCTCTGTCTGACTTACTTTTATTTATCCTCAAGGCCAAGCATCACATCAGAGAAGCATTTCCTTTCATCCATAGTGCCTACCCTTTCTTTCCCTTCATCACCTTTACCCAAGTATGTATTTATATACTTACGTGAGGGTCTGCCCCTCCTCCGAGGCGGTCGGGCACCTCGGCTGCCTAGCACCTAACATAAAGTAGGCACTGAGGGCGTATTTGTGCAGTAAACGAATGATTTCTAGCTTACCACCTCACCCTTCCCATCTCCGGTCCTACACCAGATGGATATTTCAAAATGAAAAACAGGTTGCATCCCTCCCCAGCTTGAAAAGTGCTGCGGGCTCCTCCGCCTGCAGAGGATAATCCACTCTCCTTAGCACAGCGTCCCCTGACTCTGTAAAAACAACTCTCCCCTCCCCCCAAAGCAAAACAAATACCGTCTCTTCTAATGGAGGAAGCAGAACAGGAAAAACTCAAATCAGCTAATATTATTATTAGCTGACAGCCACGATAAAAGAAGTCGTGGAGGAAGAAGAGTTTAGAATCCAGAGATAAAGGCAGTTATGTCATTATTTGTACATTTCATCCTGTTGTTTTTGTTTTTGTTTTCCTCAGGCTCTTTTCCTCTGATGATGAAACTTTTACCTATTGTTTCAAAGAGAAGGGAATCTAACATTTCACTAGGCACTTACCATACACCAGGCATTAGGCTAAATGCTTTCTTTACTTTATCTGATTTAACTCTTCAAAATCTCTCTTCAAAATCCAAGGTATGTATCACTTCCCCTTTCAAAAATTAAATGACTGAGGCCACAAGTATCAAATACGCTAAGGAAAATGAAATGTTCTGGTGATTTCCATGTTACAAGAAAGTACAAAAGGCCTGTACAATATATATGCTTTGTATTAGTTAATACTAGATCACGGGTCATCTCTGGCTTGTGTGACACTCCCATCTCTGTCTTCCTTCTCTCGTTCTTCTCTTCCTCTCGGCTTCCTTCTCTTTCTCTTGCTCTCACTTAATTTTTTCCGTCTTTCTCTCTGCCTACTGCTTATGCCCATCAACAGCTGCACTGTTGCCTTTTAAGCCAAAATGGTTATTGACCCCTTGTCTCAGCTGAGGTGAAAACCAACAGAAAGAAAGGCTTTTTAAAATTACTGGCTCAGTCGTTAAGCGTCTGCCTTGGTTCAGGTCATGATCTCAGGGTCCTGGGATGGAGCCCTACATCGGGCTCCCTGCTCTGCAGGAAGCCTGCTTCTCCCTCTCCCTCTCCCCCTGCTTGTGTTCCCTCTCTCTGTGAAATAAATAAATACAATCTTTAGAAAAAAAAATTCCTGGGCTAGAATGGCAACAAGAAATAATGATGTTGCAGGACAATATATGACCCAAAGAGATAAAGTCATACGCTCTAGCCAGGCTTTCTGCTTCTAATACACGGGGGAAAGGTGCCCACTGAGCTTTTTGTGAGGTTCTCAATCATCACGGATAATAGTGAGGTTCTCATCTTTCCATTTTGAAAAAAAAAGAATCTACAACCATAAGATGTTAGCATTTTTCAGCACATGAGAAGTAACCTGAGACTTGGAAAGTAGGAATGGAAGTAAGAACTAACCGGGGGTTGGGGGGGGGGGGGGGGTTGGGGGGATGGGTGAAATAGGTAAAGGGAATTAAGAGGTGTAAGCTTCCAGTTATAAAATAAATAAGATGTGGAGGGTGCCTGGCTGGCTCAGTCAGTAGAGCATGTGACCCTCAATCTCGGGGGGTATGACTTTGAGCCCCACATTGGGTGTAGAGATTGCTTAAAAATAAAATCATTTTTAAAAATTAAATAAATAAGTTGTGGAGATGAAAAGTACAGCATAGGAGATACGGTCAATAATACTGTAATAACATTGTATGATGACAGATGGTGACTGCACGTATAGGAGTGAGCATTGCACAATGTGTAGAATTGTTGAATCACTATGTTGTACACCCGAAAATAATATAACACTGTATGTCAGCTGTACCTCAGAGACGCCTGGGTGGCTCAGTAGGTTGGGCGTCTGCCTGCAGCTCAGGTCAGGATCGCAGGATCCTGGCTTCAAGTCCCACATCGGGCTCTCTGCTCAGCAGGGTATCTGCTTCTCCCTGTGCCTGCCGACCCCCCTGCTTGTGCTCTCTCTGTCTCAAATAAATAAATAAAATCTTAAAAAAAACAAACTATACTTAAAAAAAAATCCTTGGGGCACCTGGGGGGCTCAGTCGGTTAGGCATCCGATTCTTGATTTCGGCTCGGGTCATGGTCTCGGGGTCATGAGGTCGAGCCCCAAATCAGGCTTCATGCTCAGCTGGGAGTCTGTTTGAGATTCTCTCTCTCCCTCTGCCCCTCCCCCCTCTCCAAAATAAACAAATAAATCTTAAAAAAAAAATTCTTAATGTCACACTGTCCGGGGCAGCAGAAGTCACGGAGCCGTTGGCGGTGTCTAGTGTCCAGGGACAGCAGTGTCAGCTGTGCAAAGCCACAGGGCTCCTCACTCAGCAGGGGCAGTAGTACCCTTGCCGTATGACACTGGAGCACGGCTTTGAATGCGGTTCTATTCAACTGGACTTTTCCTATTCCTCCTTGTTTGCATACTCTGGTTCTCTGGTTTCTTGGAGATTCTGTGAGATATTACTATTCCTTCAGATGTATTACTTCACATACCTCAGACCAAAAAAAAAAAACAGAAACAGAAGGAAGAAATCTTCCTTTAAAGGACAGAAACATAGGGGCGTCTGGGTGGCTCAGTCGGTTGGGCGTCTGGGTGGCTCAGTCGGTTGAGCGTCTGCCTTCATTCGGCTCAGGTCATGATCCCAGGTCCTGCGATCCAGTTCTGCATCTGGCTCCCTGCTCAGCGGGAAGCCTGCTTCTCCCTCACCCTCTGCCTACCACTCCCCCTGCTTGTGCTCTTTCTCTCTGTGAAATAAATAAAATCTTTTTAAAAAAATAAAAATTTAAAGGACAGAGACTTAGGATGTGGACATCTGAAAGTAGCATCATGTAGAAAATCCTGAGAATGCAAAGTCTGCTTTAGAAAACCAAAACTATGACTATTAATCCAGGAGATTTTATGCTCTGTTTGAGTCTTGAAGTGAAGGCTGGTACAATAGGTACCTTCCATTCTGAGGCTTTCTGATGCCCCACTCACAGGCAGAAACCAAGGGGATTGGGACGCCTGGGTGGCTCAGTCGGTTAAGCATCTGCCTTCAGCTCAGGTCGTGATCCCAGGGTCCTGGGATCGAGTCCCGCATCGGGCTCCCTGCTCCGTGGGGAGCCTGCTTCTCCCTCTGCCTCTGCCTCTCTCTCTCTATCTCTCATGAATAAATAAATAAAATCTTTAAAAAAAAAGAAAAAGAAACCAAGGGGATTAATCATTCCTTCGGTTCAATTTCAAGAAAAGATATTCATTTATTTGCAAAATTTCAAGTGCCTTCTGAATACCAGACTCCATATTTAAACAAATCAAATCTTGGGGATCAAGCAGATGCTATAAATCATCAAAATAGCTCCCTGTTCCCCCACCTCCCGGACAAACAAACAGGCATTAAAAGAAAATTAGTGTTGAAGAACAGAGCTAGTGGGTAGGTGGTTTATAGCTTGTGGGTTGATGATCTGACAACATTTTAGCAGAGAACTTTGCTGCCTGGCAAAAAGCAGCGAGTTGCTAAACACTGAGAGATTGTTATGAATACTTAAGGCAAATGTATTGTTTCCTGGAAATAGGGGCAGTGTTTGAAAGCTATAGCCCTGCAACTATCATGATCTGCATCTCATAAGGATGTATCTTTCCTTGACAAAAAGCATTTAGATTCCTGGCAGGAACCACACCCTCCTCTTCAACAGACTCCTATCTTCCTGAATTAATCACAGACCTTGTTGGCTCATTAAGTCTTGGTGTCATTTTGATGCTTATATTATTACAATATACATACAAAGCTACAACATTCAATTTCTGCTTAAAGGATTTTAAGGCTATACTTTGGAGATGAGAGATTTTGAATCGTCCAATTGATTCAGGAAATGAGTTTGCTGGCCTTTGGCAGAGTCATAGGAGGAAAAAAAGAAAGCATATCTCCTGGGACTTAAAGCAAGGGCACTCCTAGGTTTCCATTAGACTTTTTGGAATAAAATAGTAATGGTAGTCATGGGAAGTTTTACAAATTGGCACACCAAAAAAACTTTTTTTGGGTAACTGCATAAAACTGGTTAATCGAATAAGCTGGACTCAGTCAAAAGCAAAAGAAACAGCTTTACTCTTTCTCCATCGCTCTTTCAAATTCCCTCTGTCAAATTATTCTCCTCCATCCTTGAATGAAGTCTTAGGCAGGGATCCTAGCTTTTCTGGTCATATTCAGGTATTAAAAAGCTCAGGACTATCTAATATTAAAATGTTGTACTCTCATTTGATTCGGTTTTCCTTCCTGACCCCCCCCCCCCACTCTCTTCATCCTCTGGCCTGAATCACGCTTCCAAGCCCCATATGGGAAAGGCCAGGGTGGATTTGTGTGGCATGGGGGTGGGGGGGGGAGGGGGATGGAGGGGTGTTCTTTCTTTCTAGATCTACCTCCTTCTCCACTTTCTAACTGGTCTGTGTGGCTCTTCTATGGTCCTATCAGTGGAGGAGGCAGATTAGAGGACAAGAGTAGTGTTCTCTCACTGGTGCAGTGGACTCTGAGTTCTCGCTACTGGGGACCTCCAAACTCCAGTTTCCTTTCATAAAATAGGATTTCAGGCCGACTATTGCCTTCTCCACCACTTCCCACTCCAGGTACTGCATCTAAGCCTGAAGCTTTAAATGGTCCACCACCACCCTTTGGAAAGACTGTTTTGGTGAAGTCTCTTTTAAGATGACCAAAATCCAGATCTTTTTTCTGCAATCCACATGCAGACCATAGGAAACCTGTGTCTGCCCCCTCAGACCCTTATTTCCAGCTGTATTAATCAGGGGTCTCTAGAGGAACAGAACTTAGAGGATACAGAGATAGCAAGACAGACAGATACAGATATATAAAGAAATCCATTATGAGGAATTGGCTCACGTGATTACAGAGGCTGACAAATCCCAAGATTTGTAGTCATCAAGCCTGAGACCCAGGAGAGCTGATGGCATAGTTCTATTCTGAAGGTCAGTACGCTGGAGACCCAGGAAGAATCAATGTTTCAATTCAGTGTGTCAATTCAGGTCTGAAGGCAGTAAAAAACAAACTTCCCAGCTCAAAGGCAGTCAGGCAGGAGGAATTCCCCCCTTACCTGTGGGAGACTCAGCCCTTTTTGCTCTTTTCAGGCCCTCAGCTGACTGATTGGGGCCCACCCACTTTAGAGAACGCAACCTGCTTTACTCAGTCTCCAATTAGAAATGTTGATCTCTGGGATGCCCATCTGGCTCAGTTGATGGAGCACATGCCTCTTGATCTTGGGGTTGTGAGTTTGGGCCCCATGTTGGCTGTAGAGATTATTTTTAAAAAACAAACAAAAAAAGAAATGTTAACCTCACCCAGAAATACCCTCATAGACACACCCAGAATAATATGTGACCAGATGTCTGGGTATCCTGTGGCCCAGTCAAGTTGACACAAAAGATCACCCACCATACCAACTCTAGTCACCCTGTCACCACAGTTCCCTTCACCATGCCTCTTCCCACTTAGATGTCTTCAGGTGAGGGACAGGTACTAATTCTTCCGTGCCAGCCTCTCCCCTACACAAAACACCCCCCTACTACCCCACCTTACAGGGGACAGGTATAAGACGACTCCACCGAGAACGTAGTTTAGCCTCGTACCAGTGTGAAACCCCAAATCTCTGGTGGGGTAGCCAGAATGCCTAAGAAGCATTGGGTCAACCCAATCTCTTCGATGTTTATATACACAAGTATGAACCCAGGTTCCCCCAGAGCCTCTCATGCTCCCCTCCCTCCCTCCAGTCCTGCCATCAGAAACAGACCCTCTTAAGTTCAAATCTGAACCTATTGATCTGCTAAATGAAAACAGCTGCAGAATCTTACTGCTCTGCACAAAGCCTAACTCTCCATACATGGATTTTTTAGTCATTAGTACTATGGGAAGGAAATGGATTTCTATTCTTCATGAATCTCATGTTCATTCATTCATTTAACAAATATCTACTAAGAACTTTGTGTGTTCAATGTCAGGGTAATACAGGTTAAGAAACTATGTTGTCTGCCTGTAAGGAGTCATGTTCTAGTGAGTTACACAGATGATCATGCAAGTGTTCATAGGGTAGGAACAAATGGCCAGGATTCCTCTGCAAAAACCCTTGGATGAGTAACAACTGGATGAGTTAGGATGGTCCTAGCTGACAGACTACTTATTCCTATGAGACTGGGACAGTCAGGGATTAATCAGTTTTTTGTGAGGCCATAAGCTCGCACAATTTGGGGAGCCTACTTCTAGAAAATGAATACAAAATTTATGCCTTCACACTTTACAAAATCAGGAGATCATATAAGGCACATTGCCAGGGCCCTTTTCATGGGAGTTGGAAGGGACCCATGCAAATGAAGGGGCCTGAAGCTACAGTTTCTGGGCACCTGGGTGTCTCAGTGGGTTAAGTGTCAGACTTACAAGATGTCACAACCCTGAGATCATGACCTGCATTGGGCTCTCTGCTGGGCGTGGAGCCTGCTTAAGGTTCTCTCTCTCCCTCTGCTCCCCGCCCCTCTCTCTCTAAAAAAAAAGCTAAAGTTTCATTAGCATCATGTAAAATCGGTCTCAGTCCATTTTTCTTCTTTATTTTTTTAAGTAGGCTCCACGCCCATGTGGGGCTTGAACTCACAACTGAAATCGAGAGTCCTGTGCTCTACTGACTGAGCCAGCCACGTGCCCCAGCCTTAGTCCATTTATTTTTTAAAGTATAAGATCTTTAAAACTACTCTAGATTGTATAATGGTAAATTTGGGCCCTACAATCATACAGACAGACCTATGTTTGATTTAGCCTCTACCAGATACTTCCTGTATATTTTGGGAAAATTTACTTAAATTTCCTAAGCCTCAATTTCCTCTCTTAGTAGACCTACTTCATATGCTAGTTGCTAAGATTAAAATACATAGGCTTGAGGGGCGCCTGGGTGGCTCAGTCGTTAAGCGCCTGCCTTCGGCTCAGGTCATGATCCCAGGGTCCTGGGATCGAGCCCCGCATCGGGCTCCCAGCTCCGCGGGAAGCCTGCTTCTCCCTCTCCCACTCCCCCTGCTTGTGTTCCCTCTCTCGCTGTGTCTCTCTCTGTCAAATAAATAAAATCTTTTAAAAAAATAAATAAATAAAAATAAAAATAAAATAAAATACATAGGCTTGAAAACATTTTAGCAGAGCTCATAATTAGTGCTTAATAAGTATTACTATTATCAGCTACTACTAAAATCTGAAGTATCTGAACTCTGCCCTTGTATTTGTCTTTTCAAACCTCACAATCCTTGGTTCCTCGCAACATAAAATTCCAGGGAGCAGCTGTAAGGAAATGTAAGGATTATCTGTAAGGAAATAAAATCCAGAAATTCCAAGTCTGGAACCATGGCGAATTTCCTGGTGAGGAAGGGCAGCTGGACCCCTACTCCCCAACCAAAGTTCCACCCCCAGTGGATTACCTTGTCACCATTCTGGCTAGCTGAGAAGGAATTGCTTCTCTTTGCTGAGACCAAGCTGGACTGTGGGGGGAAAAAAAAGACTAAAATGTAGTAGATAATTAAAAAAAGAAAAGAAAGAAAGAAATCAAAATAAAGTATATCCAAGGCAGAGTCTGCTTTCTCACAGATATCTCCCTAGTCCACATGAGGTCTTAGGAAAAAGAAATTTTGCTTGGACTCCTTCCAGCTTCCAATATCCCTCATCATGGCATGTGCCATAGATGAGTACCCACCATGAAGGTGTACAACCCTGGTCACAGAACTAATACAGTTATGCATGTTGGGCACTGCACGAAGATATCACATCGAAGGAGGTACCATTCACATTGTAGACATCATAATATTTTTATATTTATCAAAATAATTTTCTGCCAAATGGCAGCTAAGTGCCTTGTTACATATTCAGTACATTATAATTTTATAATCATTGAAAGTAGAATGTCTTGAGGAAGACTCAGGGAAGTGGTGCCTTTTCTCACTTTGTGCACCTGTATCATATGAGCCATGGAGATCCTGACTGGACATCTAGAATATTCAGATTCTAGATCAAGAGGAAGAAAGATCCAGCTCCCTTGTCTATCACCCCACATTTCTACTGCCCTCTCAGTCTGATTTCCCACGGAAGGTCCCACCTCTTCTCCTAAGAATTGAACAGAGAATTGCTCTGTCCATCAGCCAAGAGTCTTTACTTTTGCAGAGCTTAACAATACAATTCGGTATTCATATACTACAGTAATCTACAATAATCTACACGTGGTAATAGGGAATGATTTCCTTGTACCATTTCTAAAATACACACACATACAGCTGCGTAAGGCCATGTTTATTTCAGCAAAAACACATTTCAGTTACCCAAACAGCTGAAGATACATTAAAGTGGATAATAGAATGTATCTGCTGTTCTTTTTGGCAACTTCAGCTTTTATAATATCACCTCTAAAACAAAAGGAAAAAATTACCAAGTTTGGTTTTTCAATGTAAGGCTCACCAGATATGTCATATTTTTGGAAACATCAATGAAAAGAGGATGTTTGGTTTTTCAAATGTGTTGGCCCAACATAAATATAGCTATATCCAACAACATCAGACCTAGCCATATTTAGCCTACCCATGCTTAGTATAAGCGCATTTCTTAAAACATGGTCCTTATTGCAATATTTTGTACTATGTTTAATTCTCAATATGTTCTGAGATATAAGTTAAAACCAAGCTTTAATTCTAAATGAAAAAGAAAACAGTTTTTCAGATGTGCCTTTGTAACTGCAATTTCCAAATTAATTCAGAAAATATTAGCTTTTTCCATAAGAGACTCTTTTTTTATTTTTTAAATTTTATTTTATTATGTTAAGTTAGTCACCATACAGTACATCATTAGTTTTTGATGTAGTGTTCCATGATTCATTGTTTGCGTATTAACACCCAGTGCTCCATTCAGTACGTGCCCTCCCTAATACCCATCACCAGGCTAGCCCTTCCCCCACCCCCTCCCCTCTAAAACCCTCAGTTTGTTTCTCAGAGTCCATAGTCTCTCATGGTTCGTCTCCCCCTCTGATTTCCCCCCCTTCATTTTTCCCTTGCTTCTCCTAATGTCCTCCATTCTATTCCTTATGGTCCATATATAAATGAAACCATATGATAATTGTCTTTCTCTGCTTGACTTATTTCACTTCGCATAATCCCCTCCAGTTCCAAACACATTGATGCAAATGGTGGGTATTCATACTTTCTGATGGCTGAGTAATATTCCATTTTATATATGGACCACAACTACCACACTGAACGTGCCCGATCTCGTCCATAAGAGACTCTTAACTCTAGGAAACAAACTGAAGGTTGCTGGAGGGGAGGTGGGTGGGGGATGGTGTAACTGGGTGATGGACATTAAGGAGGGCACATAATATAATGAGCACTGGGTGTTATATACAACTGATGAATCACTGACCTCTAACTCTGAAACTAATAATACACTATATATTAATTAATTGAATTTGAATAAGATTTTAAAAAAGAAAATATTAGCTTTTTATTTTTTAAACTTTCTTTTTTTTAATTGAAAGCAGTTTCTTTTTTTTTTCAAGATTTTATTTATTTATTTGACAGAGAGAGACACAGCAAGAGAGGGAACACAAGCAGGGGGAGGGGGAGAGGGAGAAGCAGGCCTCCCACTGAGCAGGGAGCCCGATGTGGGGCTCGATCCCAGGACCCCGGGATCATGACCTGAGCCGAAGGCAGGCGCTTAACCGACTGAGCAACCCAGACGCCCCTTGTTTAAACTTTCTTTTTTTCTTTTTTTTATTTATTTGAGAGAGAGAATGAGAGAGAGCAAGCACATGAGAGGGTGGAGGGTCAGAGGGAGAAGCAGACTCCCCGCCGAGCAGGGAGCCCGATGCGGGACTCGATCCCGGGACTCCAGGATCATGACCTGAGCCGGAGGCAGTCGCTTAACTGACTGAGCCACCCAGGCGCCCTTGTTTAAACTTTCTTATTGTGAAATATATAACGCCTCCACAAGGGTGTGTGTGTGTGTGTGTGTGTGTGTGTGTGTGTATTTATATATGCTGTCGAAAGAATAATAATAAAATAATAACTATGCACCTACCATTCATCTAAAGAAATAGAACATTACCAGTACCCTAGAAGTTTCCTTTGTACCTCTCCCTGATGACGTCTCCCTCCCTGTCCACCCCGTAGGTACTCACATGGTAAAACTTTGTTACCCATCCCTTGCTTCTGTTAATTGTCTTATCAGTCCGCAAGCAATGTATGGTTTAACTTTGCCTGCTTTTGCAATTTATGCAAATGTATCATACATATTTAGGTTTGTGTGATTTGCTTTTCTGTTCAACATGTTTTTGAGATTTATCACCCATTGGTATGTGAAGTTGTAATTCATTCAGTTTTGCTCCTATGCATTATTCCACTGTATGAATAGACTACAGTTATCCATTTTACTACTGATGGGTATTTCCCTTTTTTTTGTCTCTTCATAAACAATACTACAGTGAACATTTTTATTTACATCTCCTGGTGTACATGTGCAGAAATTTCTCTAGAATATAAATCTAGAAGTAGAAAGTTTTAGTATTTATCAAAGTAGTTAGATTAAAAAATCAAAGTAGGGCGCCTGGGTGGCTCAGTTGGTTAAGCGACTGCCTTCAGCTCAGGTCACGATCCTGGAGTCCCTGGATCGAGTCCCGCATCAGGCTCCCTGCTCAGCAGGGAGCCTGCTTCTCCCTCTGACCCTCCCCCCTCTCATGTGCTCTCTGTCTCTCTCATTCTCTCTGTCTCAAATAAATAAATAAAATCTTTAAAAAAAAAAAATCAAAGTAATGCCTAACCACAGTAGTCACAGAAGGTATACTTGATGTTGATGATGATTTTCTTGCTGAATAATGATACAACAGGAGAGCTCATACTTTGCTCACTAGTTATGGCTTCAAAACATTACTTAGTATCACCAATCTCACAGGAAGAAGTTCAAAGAAACCTAACACCAGTCTCCAGGTTTTTCCAGATAGGAAGCAAGAGCTAAGAGGATGGAAGATTCAGTGAAGTGGTTTGCCAAGTGATACAGAAAGAACTGAAATCTGGCTGCTATTAGGAAGAATATGGGCTGGACAGGAGCAAGAAAGCTTGACTTCTAAGCTGCCTCTATTTATAGATGTCTGTGTGATCTTGGCAAAACTAGGTAATTTCACTGGGACTCAGTTTTCATGTCCATATAAAATGAAGTTTGGATTTAATGACCTTTGGGTCACTTCCAGCTCCAAAACTCTGATTCAATTATTTCAAAATACTTTTTGAAATGACAGCTTTGATCGCCCCCTAGTGGTCCATTCTGGCCTTGCGACTAGAGAAGCCAGCTTTAAACGGTTGTCGCTTCTCAAAAACTTCCCTGCTTAATATATTTTAGGGCTTATAATTAAAATGTGTGAAAATTAAAGGAGTCATTTTGTGAAGTTTGTGAAAATTTTTGGAAACACATGCTTAAATAAGTTATTTTCCTCATGACAAGAATTGATGTTTGGTTTTACTAATCATGTCCTTGAGCAGTACCCTTATAATTTTTGCACTTATTTTCTGTGGAAGCAACTCACTTTAAATACAAAGTGAGAAAAAAAGTCTGTTTTCTTCCCCCAAGTTGGAAAATAAGCAATTAGTTCATTTCTCTTCTACTAAATTAATGTCATTAATCATTACCTAAGGAGGTTAAAGACTGGAGAATTCCTAAGGATTAAACAAAATAATTTACACAGTACCCCACCCATAGTAGGCAATTGAATGTATCGAAACAGGTCAGGTGAGTGTGAACATGAATCTAAAAAAAACAACACTCTTTTTTTTTTTTCCAAGCTGGAACCTGACGTGTCTAGTGGGTTGAAAATAAAAGAGAATGGCATTGATCTACTTTGGAAAACTCGTGAACAGACTTAACCACTTTAAGACTGAGTTTTTCTATTTGCAAGGAAGGAGTAAAATTCTCGATGCCTTTTGAAATGACAAGGACATCCTAAAGATTAGTGAGTTTAATGTTAGTAGAGAATATTGTGCTCCTTAGAAGGGCAGTGTTACATAAAGACTCAGGGCAGTATCATCAGAAGCTCGCTACCAGGGCACTGTGAAATTCACCACATGCCATTTTTGAAATAGAGTACAAAATCGCGACAGGAAAAATAACCTTGTTCACAAAACTATAAAATGTCATTTTTCTTCAAAGAGAGCAAAATAAGAAAAATGAAGACTCTGACTTCTGAATTCAAACACAAAATCAATATATAAAAGGAAAGAATCAAACCTGAGTCCTGAATGTTTTAGTTCTTTGAGCATTTTAATGAATAAATGAAAAATAAGTTCAATTCTATAAAAATACTTTGACAGACATTTAACATTTTGTCTTTTTGTTGTTGTTGTTGCTTTTTCAACAGTAGGGCTACCTTGAGAAAGCTATTCCTGTGCTCTCTTATCTGTTCACCTGATTTTCATAGACACATCCCAGCGAAGGGGGAAAGCATGGCCTTCAAGTCAGAGGAAGTAAATTTTAGCTCTGGCTCTTAAAGCATAAGTGACCTTGGGCGAGCCACTTCAGCTCTCAAAGACTTACTCTTTTCCACAAAATGGGTTTTGATAATAACAGTAGCTCTCCCACACTGCTATTCTGATAAAGAATGTATAAATTTTTTTTGGAGACTGCAAAGTTATTTCCAAATGTTAATGATTGTTTCTCATCTTTATTTTATTTATTTATTTTTGTCTAAACAAACCTATCAATCTTGTCTTTATCAATTATCAAGTCTTGATGATTTTACCCCAAACTCTCATATCCAGATCTTCCTCTGTATTCCCACCTCTTCTCCTGTGGACTCCACAAGCATGATTCCCATTCACCACCTCACCACCCACAAACCACCACCACCACCATCCCACCCCCGACTATCACAGGGCTCCATTCAAACCACTCCACCACCAGAATGAAATCTCTCATGTGCAAATGGAATCATGTCTTTCTAGCGCTCAGTGTTCTCTATGGCTTCTAGTTACCTACAGAATAAAATCCCATTTCCTTCACCGTCTAGCTCTACCTATTCATCTTCTGCTGTCTTTTCTCGTACTTCACAGAATCATAATTCCATGAATGTTTTTTCCTGCCTTCATGCATTTGCACATTTATTCCTTCTGCCTAAAATGTCTTCCTCCTCCCACTCAGCAACTCCAGTACAATTTTTCTGCAAAATCTTCTCATTTCTTGCTGGCAAGGTTCTATGGACTCTTCAAGTCTGAGTTCAAAATGTCTCCCTTTCACACGCTCCCTTTTCCGCTTTGTTTGGATCTTCTTTATAGTTTTCACTGTACTTGCTGAACTTTTTTTAGACCATCGATTCCTAAAGAGGGTTGAGCATGTCTGCTGTTGCCATCTCCGGGGGCTAGCTAGCACAATGCCGGCATCTAGCGAACACTTAATGTGGGTTGCATGAATGTTTCTCAAGTATTCTTAGCCACTGGACTGATTTCATTTTATAAATCTTGTTTTCCTATTTTTGCAAGTTTTAATCATTTCTGTATGCCGGTTTAGCATCCTTCTTTTAATATCGTTTAAGTAGTTCTAATAACCTTGTTTGGGGACATAATTACTACATCAAATACAACATTATGGCTTAGGTTAGAGCTTTTCTAATTACAAGGAACAGAGAACTCGTCAAGCTGACTCAAGGGATGGGGGAGGGAGTTGTTTTTAAGACACTGAAGTGATATTTAGGGGCTCGAAGCCCTTGTGGGATATGAGTACACGTGGGGTACGGAACGCCTTCCTGGTCTCTCGTCACATCTTTGCATCCTTCTATTCCTTCTCCCCCAGCTTCATTTGCGTTTCAATCTCCTGATAACTTGTGCATGAATTTTGGCTACAATTCAAGTTTCCAACATCCTTTTACCTTGAGCTTCAATACTTCCTCTTTTTTCTCAAATTTCAGATCCATGAGCGAGGACTCTCACTGACGCAGCTCCTCAAGCCACATTCATTCATCAGATATTTAAGGAACACGTAATATATGCCAGACATTCTTCTAGAATCTGGAGTCAAAGCAGTGGAAGAAACAAAGATGTCTGCTGTCACAGAGCTTCTATTTTATTAGCCACAGACAAGTCACCGAAATGGCACTCTCTAGACCAGATGCCACCTTTTGGCACCATCACCTGTGGTTGGGAAGGGGAGGCAGGGTCCTACGGAACATGGCTGTCTGGCCAGCAGAAGTGAGCAGGGCAGATTCCCCAGGAGGAGGTGTGGGTAGGCACAGAGGGACATCAGGGCAATTTTAGTTTGAGTCCTCTCTTTATTACTCATATTCCCTTACTTTATTCTCTTTCACCTCCTAGGGTTTAAAAAAACATTCTTTTAATCTTTTCTTCTTTGGTCCATTCAAGGCCACTATGATATTTGAATGATATCTTCTAAGTCATGTGTAATCTTGAAAGTAATTTTGAAAAATTTTACCTTGAAGAAAATCTAGGGTTTGTAATGTTTTTTAATGCCTAAAGAGCATATTCCCAAGACAGCAAAGATAAATGTTTACTCTTGATTTATGTGTATCAGCTCACTTTGCAAGTACTAGATGTTATTCCCATACATATCCATAGTTGGAGGAAAATACTTTAGAAGGCTTTAGTAATAAGCCCTAAACTCCATTAAAGCCTGTCTGTCAGCGTGATTCTCCTTGTCTTTCTGGGATCTCTGTGTGCACATGCATAAGCATGCATGTTTGTACACAAGAGTCTACATGGCATGTTGTTTTTGTTGTCCCTTGATAGCTCCTTCTCAATTTCTTTGCTGTTAATCTTTCTCCCTTTCCTGCCTCTCCATCTTGTTCTCCTTCCTCTTCTCCTAGCCCCTGAGTCTGTTTGTCTCCCTTAACTAACTAGGATATAGAACTGAAGTCAATGTTTGTTTTGCTTTGTTTCAAGGTTTTATTTTTAAGTAATCTCTACACCCAGCGTGAGGCTCGAACTTACAACCCCGAGATCAAGAGTCCCGTGCTCTACTGACTGAGCCTGCCGGGTGCCCCCCGAAGTCATTTTATTACCAGCACCACTACTTCCTTGGGCTGAGATTGGAGATGAGTACCCCAGGACCAGATTACCATTTGGCAGCAGGCCTAAAATTAAGTTAGCTGTCAAGGGTCGAGAAGTCATGACTCAGCCATGGGCCTGGATTGGAGGGCTTCTCACAGGAGTGAGTAACCATCATTCAGTGACACCTTTTCACGGAAAACCTAGTTACTGAAATGTATAATGCATTATGCAAAATGCATAATGACGATGGATGCGTTTTTTTGTTTTGGGGTTTTTTTGACATTTTTTTATTTTATTATGTTATGTTAATCACCGTACATCACATCATTAGTTTTTGATGTACTGTTCCATGATTCATTGTTTGCATATAACACCCAGTGCTCCACGCAGAACGTGCCCTCCTCAATACCCATCACCAGGCTAACCCATCCTCCGACCCCCCTCCCCTCTAGAACCCGCAGTTTGTTTCTCAGAGTCCATAGTCTCTCATGGTTCATCTCCCCCGATGGATGCGTTTTTATCAGAAAGTGATCGCAATGGGGACACCTGGATGGTTCAGTCGGTTAAGCATCAGACTCTTGGTTTTGGCTCAGGTCATTACCCCAAGGTCATGAGATTAAGCCCTGTGTCCAGCTCTTCAGTGAACTCTGCAATGGGCGATTCTCTCTCTCCCTCTACCTCTGCCCCTGCCCCCACTCACTCACTCTTTCTCTCACGCTCAACTAAATAAGTAAATAAAATCTTAAAAAAACAAAAAAAAAGGAAGTGATGACAATGTATAACAATGCAAGAAAATCTAATATCCTTCTACAATCAAGAACCTTGCCCATTAGCCTTTGTTATAACTATAGTTAAGTACTCTGCTCAATAATCCTCTGATTAAACTAACTCAGGTTTACTTTGGCCCATGCAGATTAAATTTGCTGTAAATCTTCTTATAATCACAAATCCGCAGGCATGCCTTTGATCCAAGACCAAGGGCCTTCAGTGCAACTTTTTTTTTTTTAAAGATTTTATTTATTTATTTGAGAGAGAGAGAGAACAAGCAAGGGGAATGGCAGAGGGAGAGGGGGAAGCAGGCTCCCGCCCACCTGAGCAGAAAGAACTGTATCCCCTGGGATCATGACATGAGCCGAAGGCAGACACTTAATGGACTCAGCCACCCAGGCACCCTGAGACCAAATTTTCATAAGGAAATTCTTATATGCAGTTTCTACTCTGCTCCTCTATAACTGCTTACAACCTAGAGAAAGAAAGTAGCTACTTTAAGTCTCTGTTTCAGACCTCACCTTTTTGGCCTCATAACAAAAGAGAGAAAAATAAAAAAAAAAAAAAAAGAAAGAAACACTTTAAGATTTTATTTCTTTGACAGAGAGAAACACAGCGAGAGAGGGAACACAAGCAGGGGGAGTGGGAGAGGGAGAAGCAGGCTTCCCGCTGAGCAGGGAGCCCGATGTGGGGCTCCATCCCAGAACCCTGGGATCATGACCTGAGCCGAAGGCAGACGCGAAACGGCTGAGCCACCCAGGCGCCCCAAGAAAAATAAAGTGTTTCAGCATGACTTAGACCTGAACAAAAACCCTAAAATGATCCTCTTTCAGTCATCAGGCAATTCTACAATGGCTGACTAACTTCATCCGATCTCTCCCAGTCTTTATACATACACTTGCTATCTACATATTATTGACTCATTTCCAACAGCTTTAGTAGAATTCCACTTTTTTAAAAACCTGCTTCTTAAAGAAACCTACTCTTAAAGTGATATCAGACATCCCCTCACTTGTTCTCAAACATCTTTGCAACATGTTAAAATAAGTGTTTTTAAGCAATTCATTCAACTTTTCAACAAACATTTATTGAGCCCCTACTAGGACCAGATACTGGGAAGACAGCTGAACAAAGCAGACAACAGTCCTTGCCATCATGTAGTTTACATTCTAGTGGAAATAGTTATGCAGTATGGAAAAAGGTGAAAAGCTGTGCGGAAAAATTAAGGCAGGCAGATAGGGAGCCGGGATAGCAATATTAAATAAGGCAGTCAGTCAAGCTGGCCGAGTCTCTTGGGAAATCATTTCCTGTTTCCTATTCTTGACTTAAAAAGCAAGAAGATGTCTATTGATAATCCTCCCACTGCAAAAAACTGCAATACTATTTTTAATTGCTTAAACCTGTATACCCTTGATTAAATATTTTTGTGTGGCTCTATCTTCTGCCAGAGGAAAAAAAATTCCAAAACCAGAGCTTAGGGTTTGCTCGTTGTCTGTAGCTGTTTTAATTGATCACTTTACAGCAATATTCCAGTTTCTGAAGTGACTGGCGATTTGGGGCATCAGGAGACATGCTCCGAAGAGTTGATGACCCCACCGAAAACAGAATACCCTAGAAAATCTGGGACCAAACACCTCCGGTGAAGCCATCTGATTTTAGTTATCTCCGACAAATGCAGGATCTCCTACAAGCTGCTACATTTCATATATAGCAAATAACAGTACTAACCAACTATAAATAATTGTGGATTAGTAGAGCAGGTAGTTGCCATTGTTTTCCCACATACAAGAACGGGTTTAGATTCTCTGTCTTGCTCAGCCCAGCTTCTCTTGAACATCTTCTTACCAGCCAAATAGTCACAGGGCATCACATCAGCTTCCGGTCAGCCAAACCAGCATTTTTCAACCCTGGCTGTGCACCGGAATCAGCTTTTTAAGTTGCTAATGCAGAGGCCCCTGATTCCAATTAAATCAGAATCTCTGGAGGGGTGGGGCCAGGGCATCAGTAATTTAAAAAAAAAAAAGAAATTCCAATTGCACAAAAGATTCTAGTGCATAGCCCGGGTCAAGACCTTTGGACTGGGGCGCCTGGGTGGCTCAGTCAGTTAGGCGTCTGCCTTCGGCTCTGATCATGATCCTGGGGTCCTGGGATCAAGTCCTGCATCAGGCTCCCTGCTCAACAGGGAGCCTGCTTCTCCCTCTCCCTCTGCTGTTCCCCCTGTGCGTGCTCTCTCTCTCTCTGTCAGGTAAATAAATAAAATCTTAAAAAAAAAAAAGAACCTTTGGACTTAGCCTTTCAGCCCCAACTCAGCCTCTCTGAGGGTCTTCTTTTTTTTTTTTTTTTTTGAGAGAAAGAAAGCATGTGAGTGGGCAGTGGGTGGGAAGGGAAAACAGAGGGTGAAGGAGACTCCACACTCAGAGCGGAGCCCACCATGGGCCTGGATCTCATAACCCTGAGATCATGACCTGAGCTGAAACCAAGAGTCCAATGCTTAACCCACTGAGCCACCCAGGTGCCCCTCTCTGAGGGGCTCCTAAGGCAATTAGCAATGTGTTACCTCTATAGAAACCTCAGCTCTCACCTCACTCTCCTTTTCTTTCGACTACTTTCCTCCTTTTCCTTTACTTCTTGTCTTCTTCTGTGGGCGTCTGCCTGAGGCCTGTCAACAGTACCTGCTAAGGTTGTTTGACCCTATTGGTGGTACGTCGGGCTAGGTTTTCCACCCTCTAATGCAAAACACTCTGATGTAGTTACCTGGAGGTTACCCACTCTTCACTTCTGCAGCTGCTTCTGTCCTTCTCTGGGGCTTCTCCACAGCACAGAAGGCATCCCATTATCTGGCCCCTTTCCTCCTTCGGCCTCCCTTCCCACTCTCACTCCCACGGTTCTCCCCCATCCCCATACACACACATCCCCTTACGTGTCCTACCATATTTCTACAGATAAATGTGCATGGTTTAAGTTTGGAAACTTCCTGACTCATTCTTCAGGCCTCTAACTCAATGGCTGCCCCCCTACAAAGCCTTCTCTCTCCCCCCTTGATTATGGTGTTATTCACACACTGTATCATGATGGCTTATGTGTTCATGCTCCTGGCTCCCCCTCTAGACTGAAGGCAGAGGATGAGTCCTTATACGACATAGTTTAAAATAATAATCGCCTCCCAGTAAATGTTGAGTGGAAGAATGAAGAGACTCAGAGAATGTAGGCGGCAAACTCCAGCTAGCTTATAGTCCACATCTGGCCCACTGCCTGTTTTCTAACTACACTTTTATTAAAACACAGCCATATTCGTCTAAATGTATTATATAAATACACCCACTTGTATGTATGTATAAAGTTTTATTGAAACACAGCCATACTCACATGTATTGCCTGTGGTTGCCTTACTGTGCGTGGGTAGAATTAAGCAGTTGCAACAGAGACCATATGGTCTCCAAGGCCTAAACCAGTTATGATCTGGCCATTTTCAGAAAAAATGTGTGGATCCTTGCCCTAAAAGGAACCTGAGAGATCTTCTATTGTAGTGTGTCCAGTAGGAAGATAATGCAAACTATATATGTAATGTTAAACTTGCTGTAGCCACATTAAAGAACAAGGAAAAGAGGGAAGCCTGGGTGGCTCAGTGGGTTAAAGCGTCTGCCGTCGACTTGGGTCATGATCCCGTCGAGTCTCACTTCGGGAGTCTGCTTTTCCCTCTGCCTGCCACTGCCCCACTTGTGCACATTCTTTCTTGCTCTCCATCTCTCTCTGGCAAATAAATAAATAAAATCTTAAAAAAAAAAAAAAAGAACAAGGAAAAGAAACAGATAAAAATTGTAGAAATGTGTTTTATTTAATTCAATATATTCAAAATGTTATCATCCCAATAGGTAATTAATATTAAAATTACTATGTAATGAGATATTTTACCTTCTCTTTGTAGTACTGAGTCTTTGAAACCGTGTAGGTATTTTATACTTACAGAACATCTTAATTTAGACTAGCCCCTTCTCAAGGGCTCACTAGCCACATGTGCAGCTAGCAGTTATATTATTGGATGAGTCTAAGTCAAATCCATCAGTTTATGGTCGAAGGAAATGGTCCAAAGAGGGTAAGAGTTTAATGTCACATAGTTAGTGGAAGAGCCAGGCACTAAGCTTAGCTCTCTTTATCCCTAACCACGTGTATCTTCCATCACATCATACTGTGCTGGGCCTTGTTTGTTCACCAGAAGAGATATGATAAGAAGACCTGGCTTCTAATTTTGTACACGCATTAATAAGTTGTGTAACTTTAGGGTATTTCTTAGCTTCCTGGGATTTCCATTTCCTCATCTCTAGAGTAAAAGCATTGGATCAGGGGCACCTGGCTGGCTCAGATGGTTATGCGTCTGCCTTCAGCTCATGATCTTGGGGTCCTGGGATCAAGCTCCGAGTCCGGCTCCCTGTTCAGCAGGGAGTCTGCTTCTCCCTCTTCCTCTGCCCCTCCCCCTGCTCGTACTCTCACTCTCTCAAATAAATAAATGAAATCTTTAAAAATATATATAAAAAAGCAATAAAAATTCTAAGGCCTTGGCACAGTTTGTGCCCTAGTTTCCTCCTCTGTAAAATGTGCATAATAATAGTACTTACTACTTAGGATTGAAGATGAAATGAGGTAACATATGAAAGGTTTTTAGCACACTATCCCATGTTAAATTCTAAATTAATCTTAACTATTATTCTTATTTTGAAATGAGTAATCCTATTCTGAATATAAGAATCAAGAAGCAGGAGAGGAACTACCAGGATGCTGAACCCACAACTGGCTGTAGGTAACTCACAACTGGTCCAACAAGTTTTTGGAAATATTGGTGGCATGCGTTATATTGTGCGCATGTAAATCAGTGCAACTCTAAAGCATTTCACGGCAAATCCGAGTCTGCCACACAGTCCTCCATTGTTAATGCCTCAAGATGACAGGGCAGCTAGACATGATGGTGAGGAGTCCTCCAGGGAATCCTGCCAGGCATTTTGGTTTTGTTGCTTAATAGGTAGGTTCTTCAGAAAACTGATAAGCTTGGGCACTGCTAAGTGACTTTAGAATGGTTTTGTTCATCTTCCATCTTTCTGGAAAAAAGTGACATGAGAGTTTAAGTGGCTTCAAGTTTACATCCTGTGTTGGAAAACTTGCCCTCCAGTACCAAGTGACTTTATGAAACAATCCTTCAGCATTTGTTCAGCCAGCAGTGAGGAGGTGGGTTCCCTCCCAGCTGACTCACTCACCACATTTCCTGCAGAATGGATTCAACTCAGCATATTTGGAATCATTGGCCAAAGACCAATGTGACAGCCCTGGGATTTCCTTGCTGGGACATTTCTCAACGAAAACTCAAATCCTTAAGACAGAACAAGAGGTTAGTTTTGAACTGACCATCAACTACAATTGAACTGTGAAACTACCAGTTACATTTTAATTTAGAGTATTTGAAAGAATATCCTATAATAAAAACTTCTAACATTTACTAGCACTTATTAGGTGCAATAGTTCTGAATGTTTTACTTTTATTAACTCCTTTAAATTTAACAGCAACCTTATGAAGGAAGTACTGCTATCATATCATCCCATTTTACAGATAAGGCAACTGAAGGGCAGTGAGGTTGAGTAACTTGCCCACGATCACACAGCAAGTAAGAAGCAGAGCCTGAGATCAAACAGCACCGGATTCTGTGCCTTTATTTCCCGGTTCCACCAGCCTGCAAATGAAGTGGTGTCTTTTCATTTTTGACCAGTTTTTTCAATGGAATTCCAAATATGTAGATTTAAAAGTCAATTTTGTTTAATCAAAGTTATTTACAATAATTTATTTTGATACTAGGGCAATTGGCACTCTTCAGAACTTTTAAGTTATTAGTTTCTCATAAAAATAATTATAGAATTATAAGACACTTATTTCATGGACAAAGAATGAAAAAGATGATGGAAGTTAATCTTTTTGGGTTTTTAAGAGTTAATAAGAAATTGTGATGTGATTTTTTCTTACTACATTACTATTGTTTCTTAAGTGTTATTATTAGAAAATATATCCTTTTTTATTTTGTTTTCTACATGCTATTCATTCTCACTACAATTCTATGAAGAGAATGTCATTTTACATAGTACAAAATGTTAGCAAATGTGTAAACACCAGATTTTTAGGTGCAGAAATAAAGAGCCCAGTGCTGCAGTTCAATTATACATTTAGAAGCAAATACATTTATGTGACAGCTTACTTTTGAACCCTGTTTTTTACAAGAATAAAAGCAAAGTAATTATGTTGCATAATCTTTGATTAAAATTAGTTAAAAATCAAAATAGCTCTAACGTGTTATGCTGTAACTCACCTAGCAGTCAATATTATCAATATTTTAAATTCCCGGGATGCCTGGGTGGCTCAGTTGGTTAAACGTCTGCCTTTGGCTCCGGTCATGATCCCAGGGTCCTGCGATCGAGCCCCGCATCGGACTCCTTGCTCAGTGAGGAGCCTGCTTTTCCCTCTGCCTGCCACCACCACTCCCACCCCCCTCTTGTTCTCTCTTTCTCTGACAAATAAGTAAATAAAATCTTTAAAAAAGAGAAAAAATATTTTAAATCTCCAAATTCATTAATTTCTGCTATTAAACATTATTTGTTTAGCTTGAATTAAGCTTATTCTACCTTCTGACTAATTTCTTAAGTTTATTATAAGAGCTTGTTTCACTTAAAATATTTTAGAATCAAGGTTTGGAGTTTATTTATGCTATTCTAAAATTATTAAATATGGCTTCATGTGTTTATGTTATAAATATATCAGTGTTTGCAATATTTTATTATAAGCATTATGGATCCAGGACCTCAGACTCCCTAAGGAGCTTTTAGGAATTTGTGGTAAATATTTAATAGCATATATGAGCTTTCTTTTTTTTATTTTAATCTTTATTTTTCGAGAAGGGGATATTATTTAATACAACCGTATTTACTCTATATTCTCATAAGACAATGCCACAAGGGACAGAATGAATTTATGGAAGCTAACTTCCAAGTTCAAAAAGGCTTTTTATACCCTGAATGTCTGCCTATAATGAGAGTCTGTTGAACAAGCTGAAACAGTCACAGGATACCCAAAAAACAATTTTCTTTCCTGTGCTACATTTACAACTAGCTTTGAAGAGTCAATCTGGAACCAAACTATTCTCACGAATATTAGTATTGAATGATTTTTTTTCTTCATATGCATGCTTTGAGAAATAGGAAGCCATAATTTTTTTTTAAAGATTTTTTAAAATTTATTTATTTGAGAGAGAGAAAGCACTGAGCTGGAGGAAAGGGAGAAGCAGGCTCTCCGGGAGCAGGAAGCCCGATGTGGGACTCGATCCCAGGATCCTGGGATTAGGACCTGAGCCAAAGGCAGATGTTTAACTGACTGAGCCACCCAGGCATCCCAGGAAGCCATAATTTTTGTGAAATCATCTTTCAAGAAAATATGTTTTGCTTTTAAATGTGTGGCTTGCTCAACTTTAAAACAGTAAGAAGAAGAAATTTTTTGAATCATCTACAACCTCACCATCCTCACAAATTGAGATTTTATTATTTTATGTGTCTGCATAAAATTTGTTTTGGGTACTGCCAAAGAGCCTGTAGCATTCTAATTTTAATGACATCCCAGTTTTCTCTCCATTCTGCCATCAGGTAGGTATTTTAACAGGCATGGGGATGGACAAAGGAAGGAAAATAAGAAAAAGTAATCATTCATCTCTGAAATGGCTGACTCTTCGAAATATCTCACTTCACCAACAGTCCACACTCTTCACGCTTTGCTTCTGATGGCTAATAGCAAAGCTAACTTTGGTCATTACCAGTGCTTCCTGTTGTGCAAGTCCAAGTTGACCTTGTTCAACTTATGTTCAAACCATTTTAGTTGATGTCTCTCTGGGGCTTAGAGTGCATTCAACAAACATGTAGACCTTTGATTTATTGGTCACAGACAAAAGCTAAAAATCTTACAGGAGGATAAAACTCATCTTTGTTTCAGCTTATGTTAGCAGGAAGAGTTGTTTTAGCTCCGTAGAGACTCTGAACTTTATTTTGAACCTATTGCTTGGTGCCTTAGAGCAATGGGATCAATACTTGGAGGCATTTTTTCAGGTCTCACAATTCCAAATGAGCCTCAGCAAGTTGAACTAAACTCTATTTGGCTTTAGCAATTCAAACCTTCAATATTTCTTTCAATATACGATTGAAAGTCAGTCCTATCCACTCATTAATGTATTTGGGTTTTGTTTGAAGCACAGGTATTTTATCCATTTGTAAAAGCTTTGACTTTGACTTAATGAGATACCAAAAGTCTCATTATAAAAAATAAGAAATTATATAAAAAGCTTTTTGTATGATTATATAAAATTCTCTAATTTTATATGTAATTATATAAAAATTATATAAAAAGCTCATTATAAAAAATTCTAACATTAAAATATTATAGGTAGACTCTTGTGATATAGACAGCCATTTTATTTATTTATTTATTTTTAAAGATTTTATTTATTTATTTGAGACAGAGAGAGAGCACACGAGCACAAACTGGGGAGAGGGGCAAAAGGAGAGCGGAGGGACAAGCAGACTCCCCGCTGAGCAGGGAGTCTGATGCAGGGCTCCATCCCAGGACCCCAAGATCATGACCTGAGCCGAAGTCAAACGCTTACCAACTGAGCCAGCCAGGTGCCCCTGGACAAAACATTATTGAGGAATCGCAAACATTCCTCAATAATGTTTTCCTGCTTACAAATACAGATTACTGTACAGAGAGACTTTTTTTCAATAACTCCATGATAATTACATAGCTCTTGGAAATGCACTAAATTATACAGTACATACTGTTTTGTACATTGTACTTATCATTTAATGTCTTTTGGACATCTTTCCATGTTAGTACTTAAAAAGTCTAGTTCATTCTTTCCTTTTTTTTTAGATGACTAAACAGAACTTTATTAGCACTCATAATTCTTTTATACTTATTAAATGAGCTCTTTTAGACATACAGTTGACACTTGAACAATATGGGGATTAAGGATACCAACACCCCTCCCCCCATGCAGGTGAAAATCCCATATCATTTTTGACTCCCCGAAAACTTAATAGTCTACTCTTGACCAGAAGCTTTACTGATAATATAAACAGCAGATTAACACATATTTTTATGTTATGTGCATTATATAATGTATTCTTACAATAAAGTAAGCTAGAGAAAAGAAAATGTTATTAAGAAAATCATATGGAAGAGAAACTACATTTACCAAACTGGACTGTATTTATTGGAAAAAATCCACATAGAAGAGTACCTGCTCAGTTCAAACCCATATTGTCAAATATATAGCATTCCATAATATAAATGTACCATAATTTGTTCAAATAGATCCATAATGATGGACACATGAGTTGTTTCCAGGTTGGTTTTGTGTGTTTTGTTTTGTTTTGCCATACCAATGTTGCAGTGAATATCCCTTTAAACATAGCTGTATATACCTGGAACACAGTATTATACAGAACCTTAAAAAGAAGCAATGGAATAATACTATTTTAATGTAGTAAAGAATACTTTACTACATTAAATATATATAATATAAAATATAATGTATTCTTCTTAGCACTTCAGGTTATTATAATCAGCATACCAAACTCTTAATAGATATTTCAAAAATTAAAAAATATATTTCAAAAAATTTAATTTGATGCCTTTAGTCCTTAAGAATAGTGCATTTTTCTAGAATTTGAAAATACTGACCTACAAGTGACCTTCCAGTACATTCTTTCATGATGGATTGAATGAGAGTAATAATGATTCCTTGACCATTATATAGCTGCTCTTCAGGTTACCATGTAATTATCTCGTCTGACTTCACATCAATGTGATGTATGCAGGACAGGTTTATGGAGAAAAATGGTGCTGACTTGGAAATTTTTATTGTCTGAAATAGTTATATAGAGTGTAAATTCTTTGTTCTGCTAACTCAAGGAGTCAAGGTGCTATCATGATTGGAGTGTAATATCATACTGGTCCTTAATGTGAAAAACACACACACACACACACACACACATATCACTTCAATAATTGGTGTTGCTAATTTACTATCCAGTTTTCAGTCATTTTTATTTAATTCTCTGATATCCAGAAATTAAACTCCCCAGGTATTTATTAGCTAAGTGCTCCAAATGCCACTCCACAACCCAGTGTTAAAACGCATTTATGCAGCCGTGGTTACTGGTGGGTGAGTTACAGTGCCACTTTGTTCATTTGGAATGGGGAGGACAGAGGGGGATGACAGAAAGGAAAAGTCCATAGAAGGTAGCACCAACAAGACAGTGCTTGGTAAGACCTTAGAAACTCCCACCCTCACCCATTACAATTGCTATTGCTCTGACCCTTGCTTTACCCAGTGCCTATCATGGTACGGCTGGTGCTGCTTCTCTCATTTCCCACACTGCCCGTAGGAAGCAGGCTTCTGTGCAGGGAGAGGAAACCATTGTTAATGTTGCCTCCTGCTTTGGGTAAGGAAGCGATCTTGAATGATACTGTTGTTGCCATGGCTACAAACTTATGTTGCCTCTTTAGTAGATCTTGTCCCACCCTAGCTTTAGCTGACAATGCACTTCTGGACTTCCTCTCTTCCTTCATCTACTATAATATGCACAGGACCTCAGAATCAGTTTCCAGATCAGAAATTTTATGAGCCCCTGTCCAATTCAAGCCCTGCTTATCGAATGTGATAGCAACTTTTAGCCAACCATGATTCTACAGAGTGGCTACATCAATAGTTAAAAGCAAGTTACATTATTTAAAGAGAAATCACATTGCTGATAAAACTGAAATTTTCATGCTCTGTTCTCTTTCTCTCTCTCTTTTTTTAAGATTTTATTTATTTATTTGACAGAGACAGTCACAGCGAGAGAGGGGACACAAGCAGGGGGAATGGGAGAGGGAGAAGCAGACTCCCTCTGAGCAGGGAGCCCGACGGGGCTCAATCCCATGACCCTAAGTTCATAACCTGAGCCCAAGGCAGATGCTTAACCAACTGAGCCACCCAGGCGCCCGCTCTGTTCTCTTTCATCAGCACAATTTCAGGAAGTTGATCTGCCCCATCCCATCTGTCCAATATTACTTTGTACTGCTCAAAGTGTACTTGGTCGTCACATCAAGCAGGTTTCTTCACTGTCCTGTGTGTAATACCTAGCTCATTTCCTCCCTTCTGCCTACTCTCATATTGTTTCTCTCTCAGTCCGTCTACTCTCTTGCCGATCTGAATTCTAATCAAATTTGAAAACAAGCCCCCAAGATCTGCATAAAGCCTTGTCTGCCCTGACAGAGAACCCCACTGGTGTCTGTACACCAGCAGAGAAACTCAATGTTCTGTCTTTCCCCTTTCAACCTGTGGCTGAAATATCAAATGCGTACTCTTGACATCCAAGTTCATAAAACTGGAACCCGTTTACTAAATTGCAATAATCACATTAAGCACCAGAGTGTAGTGTGTGCCTTTCCCATTCTCCCATCCCCAGAGCCTTCTCTCTAAACCAAGTAGGGAAAAAGACTGATAAGCAAGGTTGGGTTTTAGTGCATGTCTCTGGGCCCATCAGAAGCTCCCACTGAAGTTAAGAGTCAGCAGCAGCTGATCAGCTACTTACTCACGAAGTATATAGGAATGATGGATAGTTCCAGGCTGATCAATGACTCCTGGCCCACCATTCTTCTTGTTTGGCTAACAAACTCTTCTTACACACACAAGAATGACCTCTTGGCTCTCATGATGTTTATATAATAGGTACCTTTGGACACATCTCTCCTAGGATATTTTAAGAATGAATATTCCAAAACTGGTTGTTAAAATTTCATGAATTCTTTCTAGTATAGAATAACATATTTTATAAGCCATGATGAATGAGTTTTTTTCCAATTCAGGAAATAAAAAAATACAAGAAGTGTGGCATATCTAGAGGGTGAGCATTTCCTATGATAATTTTATCTGGTGTCACCTGAGTAGTCCTATGAACTACCTAATTTAAGATTTAAAGTCCTGTTACATATTAATTGTTTAATATATTGATCAGGAACTTTCTAACTAGATTATAAACTTGTTAAGGGCAAGAATTATGCCATAGGGGCACCTACGTGGCTCAGTTGGTAAAACATCTGCCTTCAGCTCAGGTCCTGATCCTGGGGTCCTGGGATTGAGCCCCAAGTCGGGCTCCCTGCTCAGTGGGGAGTCTGCTTCTCTCTCTAGCAAATAAATAAAATCCTTAAAAAAAAAAAAAAAAGAATCATGCCACAAATAGTTCTTGTACCTCTCTTAGCACTCGGTATAATCCTAAGCTTCTCAAGATGCTCAATATACGTTCTTTGATTGAAATCAATGTCATCTTTAGAAAGAGGTGCTTAAATTCCAGTTCAAAGTGTTTTAGGTAAGAGATGGTGTCCTCTGGAAGAAACGAAATTTACCCTAGATGGTTCAAATGAAGAGACTTTAATGAAAAGATCATTCAAAGATATATATAAGCCAGTTGAAGAAAAGGGGCAACGTATGGTGAGGTATGCAGCAACCAGCTACAGAAGGAGAGCCATTTTTTTCCTCCGGGGCTGAAGAAACTACAAAAGGAAAAACAACAGAATCCAGTGAGAGCTGGAGCTGGGGAAGAACGCTGACCTGGTGGAAAATGCGTTGCGGGGGACGCAGCTACAGTGAGATGTGGAGTGGGAAAGCAGGGGGCCAAAGAAGAAACACCCACTTTCCACCCTCAGATTTCCCAGCTCATGGGGAGTCATGGAGATGCAGCCCCCAACTTCAGTCTTCTGACACAAGGAGCAGGGCAGAGCAGGGTGCAGAGAGATGGGGAAACAAAATGGAAACAAACAAAAAAAGGGTGAAATGTTATGTTCAGAATAAGAAAAGCCAAGAAATGCAAAAACTACTTGGGAAAATAAATCTGACTTAGCCAAATTCAAGCCCTGACACCGTTAATTTTCTTCACTAGATCACTCTGAATACAATCTGAATAAAAAGAATAAATATTATATTCAAACTTCCAATGATAGCATTTTCAAATCAAGAAATGAACATGTATATCTATCACTCATGGCAATGAATAAAAATTCACTTACAGACATAACTGCTGACACACCAAAAAATGGAGGCTCTCTTGCTTAATGAGCACCTGCATTTTATTTTTACTATAAAGTAAAACAACAGAACAAACATGTTCCTCCTCTGTATAGAAATTGTAATGAATAACATAAAACTGTTCTCTTCCAATTTGTAAGAGAGGCATATTTGAACAATTTTTACTTTTGTTTGGTGCCTACTTGTGACCACATAGGCATTAGTGAATATTTATTTAAATAGAATCATAGACCTGAAAGACATTAAGGTCTGGTAATCTACCACTGAATCTAACAAATGAAGAAACAGACTCCCCCAAGTTAAGTCACCTGCCCTCAAATAGTTGGTTGTGGCAGAACCAGCCAGAATGGAGATAGTCAACATCCTAATCTTGCCACCCCTAGTTCTAAAAATGCTTAATTCAACTCCAGTTAAATGGCAAAAGAGCATGCATGAAGGGCAAATGTTTGGAATTAGGCAGAGCTAGGTTCCAATCTAGCCGGACCTTAGGCAAACAACAAATTCCTGCTGAGCTTCCATTTCCTCCTCTATGTGGTTGGAATGAATATAGAATACCACCCCACTAGAATTGTTATGGGTTGACCGAAAAAATATATATAACAGGGCGCCTGGGTGGCTCAGTCAGTTAAGCGTCTGCCTTCAGCTCAGGTCATGATCCCAGGGTCCTGGGATCCAGCCCCTCATCAGGCTCTCTGCTCAGCAGGGAGCCTGCTTCTCCCTCTCCTTCTGCCTGCCGCTCTACCTACTTGGGATCCTTCTCTCTCTCTCTGTCAAATAAATAAATAAAATCCAAAAAAAAAAATATATATATATATATAAATAACACATTTAGCGCTATGCTTGGCATGCAGTAGATACCCAATCAATAAAAGCTATTATATACAGTAGTATTTATAAACGTTTTCTAGCTTTCTTTGAAAATCAACTGATAATGTAGTCATAGATGATGGTCAATAAGAATTTGAGCAGCATTATTCAGGGGACTAAAGCAAGAATAGACCACTGAAATAAGCCAGAGAGTTAAAGTGGACAATAAGGGAAACTAAATCGGGGTGGAAAGGAATGCAACAGTCCTAATAGAGTAAATGAATTGTTTTGTTTTGTTTTCCTCCAAGGAAACATTACCGGGAGTCTCCCTTTTAAGTTATGGTTTTTTTAATTAATAGATTTTTTTGAATAGAGTAGTTTTAAGCTTACAGAAAATATAAATTCTCTTTAGAGTCACAAAGGTCAGTGCTATTGGACCCATGAAAACGTTGAGAATAGTTGAAAAGCATAAAGCACTATACAGATAGAAGGTGTTATGAATAAATAATGAGCAGTGCCCAAAATCTAGTTAACACACCACAAAGAGAAAAATCAACCGACCTGATCTACCTAGATTTTTAAAGAGCATCAGGGGTAAAATTTATGCAACTGCTGGCAAAGTTGTGTGCCCTGTTATGGCAAACTTTCCAGGGGACTGATGGATTGCCTATCTGAATTCTCTCTAAAAGAAGAATTACAGGCATAGCTGTGGAAACTTACTGATAGGGAGTATCACACTATCCAGGACAAACTAGTTCAATTTGTAATTACAGGGTAAGACCATTGAAAAGTGTATAAACAAATCCTGCTGGGGAAAAGGCACCATAGCTTGTAAAGGAATTCATATAGGAATATCATGAGGTTTTTAGAGAAATAATGACAATTGTGCCAAAGGGAAAACTAGTGGGTGACATTTCTAAATATAAGACTTTCCCCAAATCATTATGTACAGAGCCATTTCCTACTAATTAGTAAGAAATTTTGATTGGACCATCACTGGATTGGCACTACTTAAAAATATATATATAGGGAGCTGGCTTAAAATGAAGAAACAGGGTATAGGAATCAATAAGCATGTCTTAATTTGGAGAAGCATAAACAGCATTTCAGAGATCCTTCTGTGCTGGGACAATATATTTAAATTTTATGGAAGTAATCTGGAAGAGAGACTACCAGGTTCATAGGTGATACTGAGTTCTTCCAAGTAGAAAATGCCAGCAATAACAATGGAGAGAATGGAAGAGAAAATCTGAAAGTTTGGGTAAGGAGGCAGAAAGGTAGAAGCTCTCATTCTTTTCTACTTAATGCCCA
Organism: Neomonachus schauinslandi; assembly: GCF_002201575.2. NCBI lineage: Eukaryota > Metazoa > Chordata > Mammalia > Carnivora > Phocidae > Neomonachus > Neomonachus schauinslandi. The sequence continues at coordinate 57,472,228 of NC_058409.1, read as the reverse complement.
GGAGTACTGAACCCGCTTTTAAATGAGCAGAGGGCTCAGTTAACTCAGAGGCAAGGTTTGAGGCCAACTATGAGTGAGATCTCCAAAGTCTTTTGAGGGGTGACATGAACATTTGTGCAAGGAAGGCATTCTTAAAAAGCCAGGAGTTTTCTCTAGCACCTGTGGGATAAATCCAGAGTCAACAATAATTTGCAGTCCAGTTCATGGATGGAAGACACTAAAATGCAGTACTTCAGAAGGATTCAGAGTTCACTGGGCACGAAGTAGAAAGGATTGTGTATTTGAATGCTAGGGTCTCTGTTTTTGCTTCCCTTTTCTTTCTTTCTTTCTTTCTTTCTTTCTTTCTTTCTTTCTTTCTTTCTTTCTTTCTTTCAGATTTTATTTATTTATTTTTTTGACAGAGAGCACAAGCAGAGGGAGAGGGAGACTCAGGCTCCCCACTGAACAGGGAGCCCAATGCGGGTCTCAATCCCAGGGTTCTAGGGTCGAGCCCCGCATCCGGCTCCCTGCTCAACCGGAAGCCTGCTTCTTCCTCTCCCACTTCCCCTGCTTGTGTTCCCTCTCACGCTGTCTCTCTCTCTCTCCCTGTCAATTAAATAAATAAATAAAATCTTTAAAAATAAATAAATAAATAAAGGAGGATGCAGGGGCGCCTGGGTGGCTCAGTCGTTAAGCGTCTGCCTTCAGCTCAGGTCATGATCCCAGGGTCCTGGGATCAAGCCCCGCATGAGGCTCCCTGCTCAGCGGGAAGCCACTTCTCCCTCTCCCACTCCCCCTGCTTGTGTTCCTGCTCTCCCTATCTCTTTCTTTCTCTCTCTCTGTCAAATAAATAAATAAAATCTTTAAAAAAATAAAGGAGGATGCACTTTGGAAACAACTTTGGAGTCAGTTTCTCTAATTCTTATATATTCTAATGTTTCTTTTCCATGTATATAGTTCCTTTTAAACAATTGATCATAAAAGGAGTAGGAAGAATGCAATTAATTTTCACATCAGTAAAAGAAACAAAAACTGACAGTTGCCTTTCATATATAAAGAGCACATTGACTAAGCATTTGCGATGTACCTGTATTTTATACTTCATTTAATTATTACAGCAAGCCCTTCAAGTGCTATTACTATTCACCTTTTGGAGACTGGGAAACTGAGGGTCAGAGATATTAAATAATGTATCCAGTGCCACCTGGCCGGACCAAGAGAACTGAAAACCCAAGGTCTAACCCAAAGTCTAACTGTTCTCAACATCCCTAAATATATAAGAACTTACTGAGATCTTCAAAGCTCATGTTTGTATTTGATTGTAATTTATATTAACATAACAAAAGGAAGTTTCATGAAAATACTTTCTCACCTTTAACCTTTAATCATCTTTAATCTCTACGTTAAGAATCTTTCCATTTTATTCTACATGCAGCTTACCCTGTTAGTAGAACATCCACCATCATAGATTATAAAAACTATTTCAACAGGGACATATTGCTGAATGTCATGACTATTCATGTGCTGGTTCTAGTGCTTTCAAACAAATTTGTTTTGTGGTGCCCACTCTATTGCATTTTTGAGTAGGTTGTAAATCTTGTTAAAACCAATAAAAATACAATTTCAGAATGTTTCAAAAGCAATCTCTCATGTCACTGGAGTCTCAAATGTTTTTCTGTTTCTACTTCCTTCTTATACAGTGCAAAAGAATTCTGATAAGAATAATTTTATCTTTAGATATAACATTTTTTCTAATTACAAAAAGTAAGACATGATGACTTGGAAGGATTGAGAATATGTATAAAGGTATAAAGAAAAAAAATCCAAAATTCCATTATACACAGATAAAAAACATGATGAACATTTTCATGTACTTCCCTTAAATAAATATGAGATCAAAATTTAACTGTGGCTTAATTTGGAGAGTGGTTGAAGAATTTCAAGTAATTTAAAATTATATATATATACGTTTTAAGTATATATATATTATGTGTGTATATATTCATCTAAAATATTCACTGAAGCTTTCAAATACTTTTTCTAAAGTTATCCCATTTCTTTAAATGGTGACTATGAGACATTATGATTATAAGCAAAAATTTGGCCCACTCGTCTAGTTGAAAATTGAAAAGAATAAATTAATGTGATTTTTATATAGTAGAAAATTTGAATTTTTGCATGTTTCAATTTTATTTTTTTCTGTTTAGAAAGATAATATGTGGTCACTATAAACAAAGCGGAAAACACATGTAAGTAAAAAAATAGGTAACATTTGTTGGGCGCCTTCTATGTGCCAGGCATTGTTCTAAGGGTTTTATTTATATTAACTCATTTAATCCTTATAAGAACTCTATACAGTAGGGACGATCATTTATTATTTCCATTTTACAAGCGAGAAAACCCAGTCTTCAAGAGGCTAATCTGTGGGGCACCTGGGTGGCTTAGTCGTTAAGCGTCTGCCTTTGGCTCAGGTCATGATCCCAGGGTCCTGGGATCCAGCCCCGCATCGGGCTCCCTGCTCTGCGGGAAGCCTGCTTCTCCCTCTCCCGCTCCCCCTGCTTGTGTTCCCTCTCTCACTGTGTGTCTCTCTCTGTCAAATAAATAAATAAAATCTTTAAAAAAAAAAAAGAGGCTAATTTGCTTGAAGTCTTGGTTTACCTGGAAAACTGTTAAGCCGAACTAGCATGGTTTTTATTTATTCATTGAGTTGTTTGTTTTAATAGGAAAATAAAGATGAAGAATTAGGGCCTGCCATGAAATTGTATCTTCATTTCAGAAAAGAAAAGATAGCTCAACGTGATGTTTTTTTTAGATAAACAAAGGTGAAGGTAGGGGTGTGAATGTGGATGTAGGAGGATCTGGACCTGGCTGAGACTTTGAAGGACAGGTTAATGGATCACTGTCAAGGACACATAGTTATTAAATGACAGAGGTGAGATCCAAACCCAGGCAGGATGTCCCCAGAGCTCAATTAACCACTCCCTAAATTGCCTCTATAAAGTATAATGAGGAAAGCCTTCAAGAAGAAAGCCAAAAGTCCTCTGATTCCATGAGTCAAGGACAACAACTGCCATCATTTTGTAAGTGTATTTCCAGACCCTTTTTGATGCAAAGCTTAACTGCAGTTGACCTAAGTTTTGGGAGAATGTCCTGTGATCCTCTTGGAACATGAGCCCACGTGAAGCTTGTGAGAAACTTCCTCAAGGCCATTTCTCATTGGTCTCCATATCTTTCCAGGAGAGTACATGAGACTGTTTCTCACCATCTCCTAGGTTCTAAGAAGGCATGAGGTTTTCTGCCTTCTCCTCTGCGATGCAATTATGATGCTAACTACCTGGAGTTAGGTCAAATTTCACAGCAGGCGCAGCCCCAACCCTCCTCCCCCACCCACACACACACATGCAAGGCTACCCTCATTTCGGACACCAGCTGATAGCTCCCAGACCCTCGCCCCAACTTCTGACCAACTAGCCACAAATTCAGGAGTTCCCACTATCCCCTCAAATTTGATAATTCGCTAGAACAACACAAGAGGACTCAGGAAAGCACTGCACTTATGATTGTAGTTTTATTATAAAGCATACAAAGCAGGACCAGCCATCTGAAGAGACCCACGGGGCAAGTTCTAGAAGGGTCCTAAATATGGAACTTTCAGGTCCTCAGGATGTATAACCGCCCCTCACATCAATGTATAATTACCAACCAGGGAAGCTCACCTGAGCTTCTGTGTTCAGAGTTTTTATTGAGGTTTCTTTAAGTAGGCATGATTGACTGAATCATCAGCCAAATGATTGAACTTAGTCCCTAGTCCCTTTCTCCTTCCTAGAGGTTTGGCTGATATCACCCAGCTCAAAGCCCCAACTCTCTAATCACATGGTTGGTCTTTCCGGCTGGCCAGCCCCCAGCCTGAGTTTTCTAAATAGCATAAACTTAGGTCTGATCCAAGGTGCCCACCATACATAACAAAGACGTTCTTATCTCTTAGATTTCAAGGATTTAGAGGTTAACTCCCAGATGCCATCAGTCACATTCTTTACTATACCACATCCCCACCCCCTTAGCATACAACTGCAAGGCTGCAGCGAGTCAGCTCATCAGCAACAGGGTACTCCATTTCTCCTGTTGCTTTGTCATCTAGCCCCTTTTGTTTCTGTGCTATTCTGTGGGAAAAGGGACATGGGGAGCTGGCCCCTTTGCTGTTCTTGCTTTTGTTATCTTTTTTTTTTTTTAAAGAAAAGACCTAGACCAGAAGATTATTAGCCAACCCACATAAGAAGGGATATGGTTTTTTTTTTTTAAGATTTTATTATTTATTTATTTGAGAGAGAGAGAAAGAGAGCACGTGCACAAGCAGGGGGAGTGGCAGGCAGAGGGAGAAGCAGACTCCCTGCTGAGCAACGAGCCTACACGGGACTCGATCCCAGGGTCCTGGGATCATTACCTGAGCTGAAGACAGACGGTTAACGACTGAGCCACCCAGGTGTCCCTCTTGCTTTTGTTATCTATGGAAGTAATAAGCTGTCTGAATTTTAAAAACCTTATGGGGTTTTTTGTTTTTTATTCATTTATTTATTTTGGTTTTATCTTGTTTTGTTTTTACCAGCCAAATCTATTAGCCTGCTTGACCTGTCATGTACAGAAATAAGAAAATCTGCAAGAGGACAATTATGGGTGATTAAGGTGTTTAATTTGTTTTAGCCATTTTGATTTATAAGAACACTCAAATGGAGTTATTCAGTAGGCTAGATGAAGGAAAGAGGAAAAAGGCAACTGTGCAGTGGCAACGAATGACATCAGAGGAGAGGATGTGTTTTTTATTTTTTTATTTTTTTCTTAAAGATTTTATTTATTTATTTGACAGAGACACAGCGAGAGAGGGAACACAAGCGGGGGGAGTGGGAGAGGGAGAAGCAGGGACTCGATCCCAGGACCCTGGGATCATGACCTGAGCCGAGGGCAGTCGCTTAACCGACTGAGCCACCCAGGCGCCCGAGGATGTGTTTTTTAAAGGAGACAGTGTAGAGAAGCTAACGGTGAAGGACTACTTTGATGTGAGCTCAGACTTGAGCAGTCATAAAATCTTTGAATAAAAAATGGCTTTGGGGGTGTTATATGCAACCTCTTACCTGATACAAGCATCTTTTCTATATCATCCCAACAAATGATCATACAGCTAGTGTCTGCTTCAAAATACAGGGAGGAAGAGCTAGGCCAATGACTGTCAGGGCAACCAGTTCTATTCATACAGATCTGAATGTTTTTGCATTCTTTTTTTTTTTTTTTTTTTTTTTTTTTTTTTTTTTTTTTTTTT